>NC_081180.1:163354913-163654913 GCF_029867415.1 Vicia villosa
GTGATTCCGAAGATGAAGAACAAGTTCCAGTACTCGACGCACATGTATATTCACCTCCTGCGCACTTCATAACACTTAATTTGGGGGAGGATGAGCCATCGTCTGATATGTTCTACAACCCATATATGAGGTCAGACGAGGAGTTAAAAGAGGGTGACACATTCCGTTCAAAGGACAATTGTATGCTAGCTATAAAAAACTGACACTTAGCAAACTGTGTTGATTTCAAAGCTGATCGCTCAAATCTAGAAAAAGTAACTATTTCATGGAGAAACCCGGAGTGTGGATACATGCTTAAGGCATCATTTAAGAAGAAAGTTAATGCTTGGGTGATACGTTCGATTTCTCAAGCCCACACTTGCGTTAACATAAATATGGCGCAAGATCATCAGAAACTAAGTCATGACATGATATGTCATACCATAATACCTCTCGTCGAAGCTGACCCATCACTGAAGATGAAGACGATTATTTCCCATTGCGTTTCTGTGTTCAAATTTCGTATAGAAAAGCTTGGTTAGCGAAGTAGAAGGCAATTGAAATAGTCTACGGCAACTGGGAGGAATCCTACCAACAACTTCCTCGCTACTTGGCTGCACTTCAATTATATTCACCTGGGACGGTTACTATATTGGAGACATTGCCGGCACAATCCCAAGACGGAACCCCTCTCAAAGGTAATAGAATCTTCCATAGACTTTTCTGGGCGTTTCGACCATGCATTATCAGATTTGGTTTTTGCAAGCCGATTATTCAAATTGATGGAACCTGGTTGTATGGGAAATACAAAGGAACATTGCTGATGGAGGTCGTGCAAGATGGAAACAACAATATTTTTCCAATAGCCTCTGCTCTGGTAGAAGGAGAAACAACTGCTGCTTGGAGTTTCTTTCTGAAGAATCTCCGAGCTAGAGTTGCTCCACAACCTGATCTTTGTTTGATTTCGGACAGGCATGCTTCTATTGACAGCGCATACAACAATCTGGAAAATGGTTGGCACGACCCCCGTCTAAGCATGTCTACTGTATTAGGCATATCGCACAAAATTTTATGCGAGAGATCAAAGATAAATTTTCGAAGAACCATTTGGTGAATGCGGGGTATGCCTTAAACCAACCTGGATTTCAACACTACCATCGTAAAATATCATTGTCAAATCCAGATGCGGGGAGGTGGATTGACAGCATTGATAGAGCGAGATGGACTAGGTCATACGATGATGGGGCGAGGTGGGGCCACATGACTACAAATCTTGTGGAATCAATGAACGGCGTTTTCAAGGGCATGTGAAACCTACCTGTAACGGCTTTGGTGAGTGCAACATATTTTTGGATGGCAACTTTGTTCGCCACAAGAGGTAAGCGGTAGAATTCAGTGTTACAGACACAATAGGTATACAACGATGTCTGCATGAAATATGTACAATAGGAATCTGCCAAGGGGAACACTCACCGAGTTACAGAGTTCGACCGTCATGGCCACACCTTCAGTGTTAAAGAAATAATTGACCACAACCAGGGGCTGCCACGACAACAGTATAGGGTCTCAATCCCAGATCGTTGGTGCGACTGTGGCCAATTTCAAGCCTATCGCATGCCTTGCTCCCATGTCATTGCAGCATGTTCACATACTCACTTTGATGCATTATCATTGGTATCAGAAATTTACAAGGTATCAACGTTGCTCAACGTATACAACAATTACTTTCTGGTGGTAGCGATGGAGGCATATTGACCTGTGTACGAGGGGGAACAATTTGGCACAATGATTTAATGCACCGGAATAAAAGCGGTCGACCAAATAGCAAGTGTATTAGAACCGAAATGAACCCCACTGAAAAATGCAGAGGAAGTGTAGTATATGTCGTGAGGTAGAACATAATAAGAACAAGTGTCCCAATCGTGGATCTAGTTCCACAACATAGTTTTTAGGTTCAATGCTATTTGTAATTTATTTTACCAATGAAATGGACTTTTTTTTTCATTAGTCAGATGAGTTACAACACACATGACAAATAACATAAACTAGGACTAGAAATAAAATTTTAACTAAAAACAACAATTGAAAAGACAACACAATGACTAAAACAACAACACAACAAACAATTAAAATCTACGAAATTACAACGGTTAAAACAATGTCATCTGTTCCATCCATTATTTGTTCAGTATCAAGGTCGGTTTTCACATCAACCCACCAACGTATCGTCTCTCCGGTCATAAGCGACACCCTTGTTCTAAGTCTCTAGATCCTTTTGATTTCTTCCCCGGGACTATACTCCCCTTCTAACTATGACATCAGAGTCCGCTTCAAGTTGTTAAAGGTACGGATGTTCCAAAACGTAACCGACATAGGGGGTTTGACTGGAGAATAAATAACACACCCATAACATCTTTTGTATTCCGGTGCCGGCATAGGACGACTGGATGATGTTTGGAGCCATGACTCCGGCCTTATGCGAGACATGAACAATAATGTGCAGTGAAAATGGGAAAATTGATGGAGAAAATAATGAATCTTGATGGAGGAATGAACTGCTATTTATAGGAAAAAAATGCACACAATTTAGTGTTGTCGCCATCAAGGAGGCGACCGGGACCCACGCATGCAGGTAAAAAAAATTATATAAAAAAATTTGAAAAAAAAATATAAAGGAGGTGTTGTCGCCAGGGCGGGTGGTGGTGACAACACCCATTTTTTACACATCTTCGCCAGGTCCATTGGCGACATCATTGAAAGGTAAGTGTTGTCGCCACCCCCTGGCGACAACGTGTATATTTAGCAAAAAAATGGCTATTTGCGTAATTAATTTGAAATGTTGGTTATTTAAAAAAAAATTCTAAAGATGAGATGGATGAAGCACCCGTATTTTACACCTATTTTTACTACTACAAAGGTATATTTTATCAACATTTTATTTATGTTCATTTGACATTTTTTTAAACATTATGTAGCTCTGTCATTAGTTTATTTTATGTTATAATTGGTTGATATTTTTTGTCTCAACTATAAGTATTCTGTTTCGGAACCAGAAATATGTAGAGTTATGAAAGCTACGACGGAGAAGATCTTCCAATGCGACGGAGCGGAGGATGTACCTGCAAGGTTATCACTCTGATGCTCAAGTCAGTATGTGAATAAAAAGAGAGTATTCAAATTGTATTTGAAACTTGTTACTTGAAATGGCTCCATCCCGTATATGTAGGGAAGATGAATTACTGCCTTGCTGTTTTTTCGGCAAGGAATGCAGAGGACCGTTAGATGCATTGGAGGTATATATCCCCTGCTTCTAGATATGTGAGGGTTTAGTGGTCAGTAGAATGTTCGAGAAACTTAATAGATACTTTGATTTGAATCTGAGACAATATCGTCTTTAAGGTGCTCGAATCCATGGAGGTGTGGCCGGATCTAGATAGATATGGCCGGCCCAGAACAGTTATCTTCCAAGCTCCCGTGTCAGAAAATGAGGGTAAGGGTTTGGAGGTTTTTAGACATCAGTTACCAGCCACATTTTCTTTGCCTCTACTACTTTATAACTCCGGACACCTCTCGGAAAAGTGATTATGATTTTTCTAGGGAACTGAAATACTTAAGTATTACGTGCGAGAGAAGTGATTATTGATAAGACACTTTTCGTTTCATAAGGATAGTTCATAAATGTGGGAAGCACTAGCGTAACTTCTTTTATAGATTCTTTTTCTCATTATTTTTGAATTGTTGTTTCTTCTTCTCCTCTAAAGCATTTCTTTCTTGTTCTTGAATTTGTTAACGCGATATGGAAAAGAGATCCCAGAAAATCGTGAAGAGGAATCTGGTGAACTAATCTCCCTAGTGGGAAGGATTTGTATATTCTTTGATGGTCTCACTCTTTACCAAAGAGGGGAACCTAAATGGAGCCTTTTCGAGGGGGGGGGGGTGAAACGTCCTTTGGGGGATTGCTATTCCTAGTGACGATGCCATAATTTTTAATGAATATGATAAATGTACCATTCCTCTGTACAAGTATCTATTTTCATCTTTGGGGGTTCGCTTTCCCTTCACTACATAAGGTGCACCATATCTAATGCAAACAATAATAAAAAATATTCAAAAACATAATGAAATGAACACATAACTATTTCGGAAACACACTTCCGTAGGAATTAAATGCATTTCCGGATGCAACTTTTACAGCTCAAAAAATTACTGTGAGCAATGAGGAATAAATAAATGATCTTTACCTTGAATTTTATCTTATTTTGTTCCTTTTGATGTGATGAAACACAAGATTTTAGTTTTGGAGTGAAAATTTTGATTGAGAATAGAAGGAATTTTTGTAAGGGTTTTGAGAAAAAATGGTAATGGTGTTTGATCATAAAAGATCCTGTTTTTATTAAAAACCATATTTGACAGTTCCGAAAATGCACATTCGAAATTAACAATCATGTAAAGGGGGGAGGTTTTTTAATTCTCACTTCATAAATCCAAAAATGTGCTTTCAAAAGAGACACTGAATTGTTAAATTTAAAATAAATTGTTAGAGTAAATCTAAAAATACATCTCTAGAATAATTTTTTTTTAAAAAGGCGAGACTCGGTTAAAAGTTAAAACGTATTTTAGTGAGAATCAACATACATTAGAAATATATTTTTGAAATTGTTGGAATAATATAGCAAGTGTGAGTAAGTGGAGAATTAGTCCTACATTGGATAAGAATGTGGAGACTTGAGCATATATAAGTGGGATAACTCATTCACCTATCACCTTAAGATTTTAACTGAACAAATGGTGTGTCTCTCACAAATGTGTTTGTTTCTCAACTTTGTATCAATGCTCTCTACTATAAACTCCTCCAACAGAAATTAGAAATACATTTTCTAATTTTTATAAAGTGTGCTTGGATTAGCAATTCTCATATTTCATTCTTGTTTGGAAAAAATAGAATAATTTTTAGGGCCATTAGCCCATACTTCGGATAGCTTTGCATTTCAACATGTACATAAAAACAATTTGGTTCCTTCTTTTTGTCATTTCATATTTTAAATGTATATATGTATATATGTTTTTAACCGAGGTTTTTAGTATACATTTTTTTCGACCGAGGTTTTTAGTATACTTAGACCTTAAGAAAGTGCTATATTATTAAATACAGCAGATTTCAATTTACGTTGTTGCTAAGGCACATCCAGTGTTATTAATAAACAAAATTGCTCACCTATAATACACTTTTGATTCCATCTGAATTCCAAAAAGCAATAAAGTATAGCCAATAAGAAATCAATATAATTCTGTCATCTTTTCTGAAAGTTAAAGACCACACTATTATCAAGGTGTTCTTTTTAATGTACATATATAAAAATGTTTTGCCAATAGAAGAAAAAAATTGGTTGATTATCTTTTCAGAAAGGTCATCAAACCAAAAAAATCAAAGATGGCAGGAAAGGCATGTGGGATTTCGATTGTCCATTTGGTTTCACTCTTGTAATATCTATATCACATTAGGTGCATGAAGTTTTCTATGCCAATAGTATCAATTGAGAAAGAATTTAAATATAAGTTTATTATTGAGAATAATCTTGGTATGCTCTACTCATATTTTAAGATGATTTTTTTGTTTATGAATATTTTTTTTGGTGTGAATATGTTAGTATCTATGTTCATATATATATATATATATATATATATATATATATATATATATATATATATATATATATATATATATATATATATATATATATATATATATATATATATGTTATATTTATTTGGTGCAATAAAAGAAGTTAATATTTATTTGAAAAATACTCAAAATGATGTAACAAATATCAGTCCTCACATTGAAGGTGTCATTGACTTTTTTATTTCTTAATAAATATCGAAGAAAATTCAATCACAAGAGGAAAATGGTAAACCAATAAAGAATGAAGATGGTAAGAGAATTAGAGAGAATTGTGCTAAAAATAAGGTTATATTTCATTAACGATTCAATATGGATAGTTATATAACAATACAAAATAATGTAGCTAACCAACTAATGTGAAAAAATAAACTTCCCTGGCATGTAATCAATTAGACTCGGAATGTAATCTGTCACAATACCCTTCTATCTAAAAAACTAAAAACTTGAGGGTGGTAATTGATTATACTACGATTCTATTTGATTCTAACTGCTCCTGAAGGGGTGATAATCGATTACACCCTTTACACGGCATGTGAGATATTGGATCGAACTCTAGTATGGCCGAAGGGTAGCTTCTTGGTTCGACAGGGTTAAGCATGAAGTCGAAGGTTGTTCACATGCTTGTGTCGAAGATGCTAGGGTTGTTAGCATGTTAAATTAGGTTTTAGTGTTTAAACCCTAATTTGTTAAGTTGGCTTGTTTATTAAGTTGACTTGTGTAATGGGCCTTGTGGAAAAAGCCCATTAGTTAGTATGTTAGGTTTTATTATAAATAGCATACTAGTCTCTCATCATTGCTAAGCTGCAAATCCTAATTTAGGGTGAGAGAGGTTATTTGTTATTCTTGTAAACTTGTAATCTTGTTTTAAGAGAAAGTAAAAGAATAGCAGTTATAACCAATATTTGTGCTCTCCTCTTCTTCCTTGTCCTTTATTCATCCCTTATTTTATACTTAGTTCGTGGTATTGAATTCACAACAAATTGGTGCGGTGAGCGTGGAGAAGATGCCTTCAACAAAGTATGAGATTGAAAAGTTCACCGGAGTGAATGATTTCGGTCTGTGGCGCTTGAAGATGAAAGCCCTACTGGTTCAGCAGGGTTGTTCGGAAGCGTTGAAGGGAGAGGCAGCCATGAATGTAGAATTGACGGCAGCGGAGAAGACGAATATGATCGAGAAAGCACACAACGCAATTTTGTTGAGCCTTGGTGATAAGGTTCTCCGGCAGGTATCAAAGGAGACGACAACATCAGGGTTATGGGTGAAACTTGAAAGTTTGTATATGACCAAATCGCTGGTAAATCGACTCTACCTGAAGCAAGCTTTGTATTCATTCAAGATGATTGAAGACAAAGTATTGGCTGATTCTTGATCTTGAAAATATTGATGTGAAGATCGATGATGAAGATCAAGCACTGTTACTATTGTGTTCTTTGCCTCGATCACATGCTCACTTCAAAGAAACTCTCTTGTATGGAAGGGAGTCCCTGACGTTTGAAGAAGTTCAATCAGCCTTGTACTCTAAGGACTTGAATGAACGAAAGGAGCATAAACCTTCGACTGTTGGCGCAGGTTTGGCCGTTAAAGGAAAACTCTTACGAAAGGATGGTAAGTTCGACAAGAAGAAAGGCAAAAGCCAGTCGAAGTCTTACAGTGGCGAAGCATCTGGCATTCGATGCTACCATTGTAAGAAGGAGGGTCACACAAGAAAGGTGTGCCCTGAACACCTGAAATATCATGGAGGTAAGGATAATGGCAACGCTGCCATTGTTCAAGATGATTTCGAATCATCTGATGTTCTTGTGGTTTCAAGCAGTGACTCTAAGAAGGAGTGGATTATGGATTCAGGTTGCACTTGGCACATGATTCCAAACAAAGACTTGTTCAAGGAATTATGTGATGAAGATTGTGGATCAGTATTGCTGGGAAACAACAAGGCTTGCAAGATTGCAGGTGTTGGATCTGTGAGATTCAAGCTCCATGATGAGTCAATAAGGTTGTTGACTGAAGTCAGGTATGTTCCTGATTTGAAGAGAAATCTGCTTTCTCTTGGTGAATTCGACAAGAAAGGATATGTTTTCCAAGGAGAGAAAAGTATCCTAAGAGTCATGAAGGGTTCGAAGGAAGTCTTGAGAGGCGTGAAGAAACAAGGCTTGTATACCCTTGAGGCTGAAGTTGTAAGTGGTTCGACAAATGTTGCATCCACGAAACCTTTGTCGAAAACAGAAATCTGGCACATGAGATTGGGCCATGTCAGTGAAAGGGGTCTAGTCGAATTAGGGAAACAAAATCTGCTTGGTGGAGACAAAGTCGAAAAACTGAAGTTTTGTGAACCCTGTGTACTTGGAAAATATTGCAGAGTGAAGTTCAACAAAGGCAAACAAAGAACACATGGATCCCTTGATTACATCCATGCTGATCTTTGGGGGCCTGCAAGGTGTCCATCACATTCAGGAGCAAGGTATTTTCTATCCATAGTAGATGATTATTCTAGAAAATTATGGGTATTCATCCAGAAGACTAAGGATGAAACTTTTGAGAATTTCAAAAGTTGGAAGACTCTGGTTGAAAATCAGACTGGCAGAAAGGTCAAGAGGTTGAGAACCGACAATGGCCTTGAATTTTGCAATGAGGCATTCGACAGTTTTTGTGCTGCCTCTGGTATTGCAAGGCATAGAACTACTGCAGGTACTCCACAGCAAAATGGTTTGGCTGAAAGGTTTAATCGAACTATTTTGGAGAGAGTCAGATGCATGTTGACTAGTGCGGGGTTAACGAAGGTGTTCTGGGCTGAGGCTGTTTCGACAGCAACATATCGGATAAACAAATGTCCTTCGACAGCGTTAGATATGAAGACACCTGAAGAAGTTTGGTCGGGACATCCACCAGATCTCGACAAACTGAGAGTATTTGGCTGCGTAGCCTATGCTCACATTAGGCAAGATAAGGTCGAACCTAGAGCTCTGAAATGCATGTTCATGGGATACCCAGAAGGAGTCAAAGCTTATAGGCTATGGTGCCTAGAGCCAGGTCACAAGAGGTGTATCACCAGTCGAGATGTAGTTTTCAATGAAGCTGAAATGGCTTTTAAGAAAACTGATGATGTTGATCGAAGTACAGAAACATCTGACGAAGAGCTGGAACAGGTAGAGATTCCTGTTGAGGTGGAGCATGTTGATGCTGAATTGCATATCCCTGATGAAGTCGAAGAAGAAGCAGAAGATGCTAAGGAAGTTGAGGAAACTGACGATGACTACCTATTGTCGAGAGATAGGTCGAGAAGAGTCATCAAGGCACCTCAGAGACTTGGGTATGCAGATCTTATAGCTTATGCCTTAATCTCTGCAAGTGAGGTTTTAGACGAAGAACCTAGAGACTACAAGGAAGTTATGAGGAGTCGAAATAAGACTGAATGGCTAAAAGCCATGGATGATGAGATGAAATCTCTTCATGATAATCATACTTGGGAACTGATCAAGAAACCTGCTGGGGCAAGGTTAGTCAGCTGTAAATGGATTTTCAAAGTTAAGGAAGGAACTGAAGGAGTGACGTCGAAAAGATACAAGGCAAGGTTAGTTGCAAGGGGTTTCACTCAGAAAGAAGGTGTCGACTTTAATGATGTGTTTTCTCCTGTTGTGAAGCATAGGTCCATTCGAATGTTGCTTGCCATGGTGGCACAGTTCGATCTTGAACTGGAACAGATGGATGTGAAAATTGCGTTCTTGTATGGTAATCTAGATGAAACGATCCTGATGAGGCAACCTGAAGGGTATGTCGAAAAGGGGAAGGAAGATTATGTGTGCAAGTTAAAGAGATCTTTGTATGGGCTGAAACAATCTCCTCGACAGTGGAATAGGAGATTCGACAAGTTCATGGCACGCATAAGTTTCATTAGAAGTCAGTTTGACCACTGCGTTTACTTCAGATTTCGACCTGGTAATTCATTTGTTATTTTGTTGCTTTATGTGGATGATATTCTCATAGCAAGCAACAATGTTGAAGATGTGACGAGGGTGAAGGCTGAACTCAATAAGGAGTTCGATATGAAGGATCTGGGAGCTGCTTCCAGGATTCTTGGAATTGACATTCGAAGAGATAGAAAGAAGTCGAAGTTATGCTTATCTCAAGAGGCATATCTACGGAAGATTCTCGAAAAGTTTGGTATGTCGAATTCGAAGCCAGTTGTGACTCCAACAAACCCTCAATTCAAGCTGAGTATTGATCAGTGTCCCGGTACTGATGTCGAAAGAGCATATATGAATAGCATCCCATATGCTAATATAGTTGGTTCTTTGATGTATGCTATGGTCTGTACTAGACCCGACATAGCATATGCAGTAAGTCTTGTAAGCAGGTACATGGCGAACCCTGGAAAGACTCACTGACAAGCATTGAAGTGGATTTTAAGGTACATAAATGGGTCTCTAAATAGAGTCCTAATTTATGGTGGAGCCGTGGGTGAAGATAGTAAAGCAGTAATAGAAGGATATGTCGACTCTGATTATGCAGGTTGTATGGATTCCAGAAAATCTATTTCTGGATATGTTTTCACTATGTTTGACACTGCAATTAGTTGGAAAGCAACACTTCAGAAGGTTGTTGCTCTATCAACCACTGAAGCGGAGTATATTGCCCTAACTGAAGCTGTGAAAGAAGCATTATGGCTTGAAGGTTTTACGAAGGAGCTGAAACTTCAAGGTCGAGGTATCACTGTTAAATGTGATAGTCAAAGTGCAATACACCTGTCGAAGAATTCACCCTATCATGAGCGAACTAAGCACATTGATGTGAGGCTGCATTTCGTTAGAGGAGTAATCGAGCGTGGAGAAGTCCAAGTGCTGAAGGTTTCGACTGAAGACAATGCTGCTGATATGATCACCAAAACATTGCCGAGTTGCAAGTTTTTCCACTGTATGCAGTTGATAAAGCTGCACGAAGAAAGCTAGTTTGTTTCCTTGATGTTGTAGAGTTAGATCCAAGGTGGAGATTTGTGAGATATTGGATCGAACTCTAGTATGGCCGAAGGGTAGCTTCTTGGTTTGACAGGGTTAAGCATGAAGTCGAAGGTTGTTCACATGCTTGTGTCGAAGATGCTAGGGTTGTTAGCATGTTAAATTAGGTTTTAGTGTTTAAACCCTAATTTGTTAAGTTAGCTTGTTTATTAAGTTGGCTTGTGTAATGGGCCTTGTGGAAAAAGCCCATTAGTTAGTATGTTAGGTTTTATTATAAATAGCATACTAGTCTCTCATCATTGCTAAGTTGTAAATCCTAATTTAGGGTGAGAGAGGTTATTTGTTATTCTTGTAAACTTGTAATCTTGTTTTAAGAGAAAGTAAAAGAATAGCAGTTATAACCAATATTTATGCTCTCCTCTTCTTCCTTGTCCTTTATTCATCCCTTATTTTATACTTTGTTCATGGTATTAAATTCATAACACGGCATTTATTTGTAAACAAGTTGTTGATACTTATAAATCAACAACTTTTGAATTTTTCTTTATCATTATTTCATAACACACCACCTTAATTCAAGTCTTCCATACTCATGTGCTTCTTCAACCTCTTGAAAATTTCAACTGTTACTTGGTTAGCAAATCGTTCACTTGATCTTCACTTTTGCAATACCCCGACTTCAATTTTCTTTCACTCACAAGCTCTCTCAAGTAGTGAAATCTCATATCTATGTGCTTGATTCTCCCTTGCGCAATGAGATTCTTATCAAGGTTTATGGCGAAAATGTTGTCTATCAATAAAGTCATAATTTCATTCTCTTTGTTGTACAACACCTTCATTAAATTCATTAACCATACAACTTGACTCACACATATAGACACTACAATGTACTTAGTCTCGCAAGAAGAGAGCGTCACAACTGATTCCTTCTTAGAACACCAAGAGATTGGTGTTTATCCATACATAAAGATGTATACAATAGTGGATTTTCTGTCATCTTTATCTCCACGTCTGTTTGAGTCGGTATAATCGAGCAATTTACAACTTTTACGTTTATCCGTTGCGGGAAATAAAATTTCGCAGCCAATTGAACCTACGACGTATCTCATAATTCTCTTGGCTGCTGCCAAGTGTGATGCATTTGGCTTTCCCATAAATTTACGCATTATGCCCACACTAAATGCCAAGTCCGATCTCGTATTGTACAAGTACCACAATGATCCAATTAGCCTCTTATGATGCATTGGATTAATACCATGCTCGTCTTCATTCTTTGACAACTGCAATCTTGGCTCTGTAGTGCTAATTTCCACATTACAATGCTCCATTTCGAACTTCTTCAATATCTCAAGAGCATACCCCCTTTGATGCATGAACAATCCCTTTTCGAACTTGTGATACTCAATGCCAAGGAAATATGTCATAAAACCAAAGTTGATCATTTCAAACTCCTTCATTAAATCACCCTTGAACTCAGTAATGTAACCTTCATTGTTTCCTGTAATAAGTAAATCACCCACGTAGAGGCATATGATGACCACTCCTTTGCTTGTATCCTTCTTCACATACATATCATGTTCAGATATGCATATATTAAATCCTATTTCCTTTAGAAACCCATCAATTTATAGAACTTGGATTCCTATTTTTTTTACAACAAAGTCAGATGGTTGTGTCACATACTCCTCCTCTTCCAAAGGACTGTTCAGAAATGAAAATTTGACATCTATTTGATAGACGGACCAATTGTTTTATTTGCAATATCAACAACTAGCCTAATGGTTTCAATTCTAGCCTCCGGATCAAATACTTCTTCAAAATCTATGCCTTCTCTTTGCAAAAATCCCTTTACTACTAATCGAGCCTCATCCTTGATTATTTCACCTTTGGGATTTTCCTTCACTTTGTACACCCATCTTATACTAACTGGCTTCTTTCCTTGAGGAAGATTAACTAGTCGCCATGTATTGTTTTCCAAATTGACTCCATCTCATATTTCATTGCACATATCCATTTTTGATCACTTAAGGCCTCCTCCATTTTCACCGGTTTGGATTCAGCCATGAGCGTAAAATGGATGAGAACACCATTGTTGTTTACTTCATTATCCGGGAACAACTCACAATCTTGTAGTCTTGCAGGCATGTCTCTTTGCCTCGTTGATCTTCTGACATTTACTTTAACTTGGACTTCATCGCCTGTATTTTATGCATTTTCAAAAATTGCATATCAGTCCAACATCATTATAATTAATTATAGCATGTTGCCAGTCCCTTAATTCATCGAAAATCACGCCCATATTGATTATGATTCTTTTGTTGACTGCGTCATAGAGTTTGTAGCCACCTATAGAGTGATACCAAACAAGTATCATTTGCTCTCCCCCGTCTTCTAGCTTCTTTCTAAGCTGGTCCAAAAACATGTCTACAACCAACCAAACCAAATACCTTCAAGTGACTCATATTTGTCTTGAATTAGAACCAAGATTCTTCAGGTGTAATATTTTCAGCTTCTTGGTTGGACAACTATTCAACAAATATGCAACTGTGGACACTGCTTCTCCCCATAATTATTTTGGAAAGTTTTTCCCTTTCAACATGCTTCTCACCATGTTTATAATCAATCAATTCTTCCTTTTAATGAGTCCATTTTATTGAGGTGTATAGGGTGACACTACCTCATGTACAATATTCCCTTGATCACGAAATTTCCCAAAATTATTTGAGATTTATTCACCTCCACCATCTATTTTTAGAGTTTTGATTTTGTGATAACTTTGTCTTTCTACCATGGATTTTAACCTCTTGAATACTTCCATCACCTTATCTTTTCTTTTGATCAAGTAAGTTCACAACTTTCTTCTAAAATCATCAATGAAAGTAACAAAGTACTTATTGCATCCAATTGAATCAACTTACAATGGTCCACAAACGTCTAAATACACCATCTCAAAATGACACTTGGTTCTGCATCTTGCATCTTTACTAAAGCTGCCTCGGTGTTGCTTGGCCTGCACACACTCTTCACATACTTTAGTTGACAAGTTGATTAATGGCGGCCCCGTAACCATGTTATTTTTCTGCATAAAATTGAGGTCCTTGAAATTTAAATTCCTAATCCTATAGTGCCACATCCATTCTTATCTACTAGCAGTCGTTACAAGACACCTACGCTCCATTAATTTCAATACAACTTTGAAAGTTCATTTTTGAGCCATAGGGGCCTCTAGGATCAAACTCCCATTCGCATCCATAACTTTCAGCACTTCAATTTCCATGTGAATCTTGTAATTTATTTCAAGCGATCGACTAATGCTTAATAGATTACACTTGATTCTCTGAATATACATCACATATTTAATCAAGAAATGCTCACCCATTCTTCCTCTTGATTAAGACATCGCCAATACCATCTGCTGCAAGTGTGTTGTGATCCGCAAATTTCACCTTGTTTTTCAATGCTTGATTAATTTTTTAAAACCAATATTTCCTTCCTATCATGTGAGTTGAACACTCGAAGTCAAGGTAATATTGATTGTTGCATTCTATATCTTCTCATGGAGTCACCATCATATTTTCAAGTGATTGTATCCGATCTTGGCTGCATTTTCCTGTGTTGTTTTCTGCTTTAGCAATCACTATTAACAATATGCTCTCATTATCTTCTTTCCTTGAAAACTTTTCTTTAGCTTCTTGTGGATCATTCTTGTTGGCATGAAATTCGTGAGTAAAATGTCAAAGCTTTTGACAATTGTAGCATTGGATGTTACTCTTGTCATATTTCCATCTTCCTCTATTTATGCCACCTTTGTAATTGCTTGATCCACCACCTTTGTTGCAGCTTCTTTCATCCTTTTGAAATGTTGAGTTGTTGGAATTTTAGGAGTCCATTCCACCATTGTTGTGATAATTTTCTCTACCTCTATTCATGCATCACTATCCCTTTACGTTATATTTTCCAATGAAACGGGCCTACAAAGCAATTTCAACTTTTTCTTTGCCAACATTTCTCTTAACCATTCTCTGCTCATGAGCCTCAAGAGAACTTTGCAACTCTTATTTTCTCAGGGTTGAAATATCCTTGGACTCTTCAACAGTAACAACTACGTTATCGAATCTTGATGTCAATGATCTTAAGATCTTACCTATCACATACTGCTTAATGATTGTCTCTCCACACACTTTCACTTGATTCACCAATCTTGTGATTCTTGTAGTAAATTTTACTAAATGTTTCCTTCTCCTCAATTTAAATTAATTATAGTTGCCTCTTGTGAGTTTGTAACCTCCCCACCTTTGCCTTATCAGCTCCTGCATAACTTCTCTCTAAGATTTCCCAAGCTTGCTTTGAGGATGTGCATTCATCAACCTTCTCAAAGTTATCAGCATCAACACATTGATGAATGAGATACAAAACTTTGAAATCTTTCGTCTTCTCTTCCTTGTGCGGAGTTCTTTGTGCAGTCGTTGCACCTTCTACAAGTGGATTAACACCATTATTGATCACTTCAAGAACTTCTTGATAACCAAACAACGCCATCATTTGTTTTCACCACTTGTCACAATTCTTCGTAAAGAGAATTTGGATATTTGTTGGGATACATTCATTAGAGATGGAAATTCTCCAACAAAAAGTATGTTTAATTAGTTTTTTTTTTTAAAATTAAGATAAACATGTAAAATAATAATAAATTTAAAGCTCAAACTCAAACTGAATATCCAAACCAAGAAAATAATCAAATATAAAGTTGGGAAAGTCAAAACGACATCGGGAAAACTCCTCCCTGATGAAGAAAGAAAAGTTATCCCATCATAAAATAATTGCTATATTATACCCATAATTAGCTAAATTGTTTGCACACATGTTCTCTTCTCTATAGATATGTGGACAAACTAAATTCAGCTGTAAATTTTTGTAATTAAACCATCTACTTTTGAGCTTCCATCAAGTTAATTCATATTCTGAATGGTAGTTTGAGAATCACTCTATATCCACATATACTAGCAATCTTTCTCATTTTCTTTTTCAATAGCTAGCATATTCACTCAAACTAAATTCAACTGTAAATGTTTGTGTTAGTCTTGATACATATCATATTAGGCTTTGTCCATATTGCTGTTGTAATCTTTGGTGCATTCATGTATCCACTATTTATTTGAAAATTATCTAGGATATGAATTTGTTTGCTTGCGGTTAACTATCCAACCTTTCAAGAGATAAGAACTTGTCTTAGTCAAGGCTGAAATGCAACTCACCACAAATTGTGCTAGTTCTAGGGTTGTCGAACCTAATATCATTCCAATCTATCCGTATACGATGAACTCTAGCCACTACAATCATGTCTTTAACTAGAATTTTAATTAGAAGTGTCAATCAAACATGTTCGTTCTATTTTATCTCTACCTCATAAAAGTATAAAAAGAAAAGTCAATATACTAAAGTGTGCGAATCTAAAACCTTTATCTAAAAAAGGTTGAGTTGAACAAACATATATCTCCAAAATTTAAAAGTTGTAAAATTCAAATTCTATAAAATAAAAATAAAAATAAAAGTATAGAAAAGACTAGAGTTGACTAGAGAAGAGAAAAAATTTAAAAGTTGTAAAATTCAAATTCTACAAAACAAAAATAAAAATCATAAAAGACTAGAGTTGACTAGAGAAGATGACATTTGAGAAAAATGTTAAACTCATCTTAAATGAATAATTAATTATGTGAACATAACTTGTTTAGTTGCTGCTTTCAATACCAAATAGGAACCTTTAGATGGTTTGGTGGATTTTAAAGAAGACAATAATTGAAGTACTAAATAGTTATAAGTTCAACTCCTTTCTAACAAAAAATAAAAATGTAATTTTGGAGAAGATATATTCAAAATTTACTGATTAAAATAAATTAAATCATATAAAAAATAAATCATTCAATTAAAAAGTTATTAATTATATATTATTTTTCATCAATATTTTAATACTCAAGTAAAGGTAAAACATCAAAGAATAATGCAAATATTTAATATCTATAGTATGTTTTAAGCATTTATTACATTTTCATGTAAATAAATAATTTTACATTAATGGGGGAAAATATCTTCAAACATTTGAATTTCCAAATAACATATTTGAAGAATAATTTGAATACATTCTCCTGATTCTCAGAATCAAAATTCCAATACTAAGGACTTTGACCAAATTTATTATTTAATTTCTATCCAATCTTAAACTCTCAAAAATAAATTATGCTAACAAAAACCCTTTAATTACAGTTCAATCATTTACTTGAATCATCTCAATATAATCATGCACATGATATGTTATATGATTAAAAGATAGGGTTCTTCAAAAAGATAAATATGATTTGTCCATAGTATAGTACAATACAGCAACTACTTTATGTGGGTCCTTACACTCAAACCTCTGCAGAAACATGAAAATATACATCAAACTATATACTATAACTTATTTCCATTAAAAATTACTATAATATTATTTTATAATAATCTTTTCTAAACCATTATATTGCTTGTTTTCAGTGCCATTCTCAGTGAACAATCTTCCATAGTTGAAATGGAACCTTTCTTCCTTTCCTCTCTCTCATTCATCTTCCTACTTTTCTTCACTTTTTCTTCTGCTCAGATGCCAGGTACATACTACTACTCTCTTCTTCTTTTTCTTTTACACCTTTTTCTTTTCTTGCATTGGTTCTTGTTAATATTGCTGCTTCTTTTTCATGTTATGGCCTATTATAGTTTGTAACCTCAATTTTGAAAACAACTTTACCAATTCCTTGTTTTTCATTTCCAAAGATTCTATCTTGATATAATTTACCATCAACATGTTACATATATGTACATATTTGTAATGATATTCTGGCGAAAGTTGATCCATGTAGCCGACCCTTGTTAGTGGGATACGGCTTGGTTGTTGTTGTTTTTGTTATCTATGGTTTTAATTTGTGATGATATTTGCCTTGTTGAACAGGTTTTGTGAGTTTGGACTGTGGAGGTGATAAGAATTTCACTGATGAAATTGGTCTTAAATGGACTCCTGATGATGGAATTCCTTACGGAGAAATAAGCGCGATTTCGGTTGCGAATGAGACGCGGAAACAATACACGACGCTTCGAAACTTTCCTGCTGATTCCAGAAAATACTGCTACACACTTGATGTTGTTAGCAGGACAAGGTATCTACTGAGGGCAACATTCTTGTATGGAAATTTTGATAACAACAATGTTTATCCGAAATTTGATATTTCGATTGGGGCTACTCAATGGTCTACTATTGTTATATCGGATGCGAATACGATAGAAGTAAGGGAAATTATATTTTTGGCTTCTAGTCCTACTGTTAGTGTATGTCTGTCGAATGCAACAACGGGGCAACCGTTCATATCTACGCTTGAACTGAGACAGTTTAATGGTTCGGTTTATTTTTCGTTCTACGAGGAACATTTCTACCTCAGCGTCTCTGCGAGGATAAATTTCGGTGCAGAGACGGACGAGCCAATCAGGTATTAAAGACGAACATGTTTGCTGCATAGTTATAGTTATTGTTTTGGTTTTGAAGTGGTTTAAGTGTGTGTTTGTTTCTGCTATATCAGGTATCCTGATGACCCGTTTGATAGAATTTGGGAGTCGGATTCTGTCAAGAAAGCGAATTACCTCGTCGATGTTGCTGATGGAACTGAGAAAATTTCGACCAATGTATCCATTGATGTCAAGAGAGATGAAATGCCACCGGTGAAAGTAATGCAGACAGCGGTAGTAGGTACGAATGGATCTCTAACGTACCGATTAAACTTGGATGGTTTTCCTGCTATTGGACGAGCGTACAGCTATCTTGCAGAGATAGAAGATTTTCCTAGAAACGAATCGAGAAAATTCAGGCTAGTACTTCCAGGCCAGGCTGATATTAGTAAAGCCGTGGTAAATATTGAAGAGAACGCTCTAGGAAAATATCGCGTTTATGAGCCTGGGTTTAACAATATATCGCTACCTTTTGTAATGTCGTTTAAGTTAGGCAAAACAGCTGATTCTTCTCGAGGTCCTCTTCTAAATGCCATGGAGATTAATAAGTATCTCGAGAAAAATGACGGTTCTCCTGATGGTAAGTCTCGACCTCATGATATGTCTATTGCAGTACAAAGAGTTTTCTGTTCAATTTTTTTCGGAAATATCGTGACTCATGTATGTAGTTTACTTGGATTCGATGACTTGCAGGAGAAGCTATATCTAGTGTGATTTCTCAATACTCTTCAAAAGATTGGGCAAACGAAGGGGGTGATCCGTGTTTACCTGTCCCGTGGTCGTGGATCCTATGTAGCTCGGATCAACAGCCGAGAATAGTTTCAATTTTGTTGTCTGGGAAAAATTTGACGGGCGATATTCCTTTGGACATCGCTAAATTGACTGGTCTGGTTGAACTGTAAGTTTCTTATTTGACTTCAGTGAACTTCTGATGTCTCAAGTTTTGTATAACAAACTCGTCTCGTGGATGCAGATGGCTTGATGGCAATATGCTGACAGGCCCGGTACCAGATTTCACCGGATGCGTGGACTTAAAGATCATGTAATCGCTGATAAGTTCATCTTCAGGATTCATTTTTTTCAGTTTTAATTTAACTACAGCCACTTTTTTCTTATGCAGTCATCTTGAGAACAACCACTTGGCAGGTGTGCTTCCGGCATCTTTGGGGAACCTTCCGAATTTGAGGGAACTGTAAGCTATCTCGCACTTACACGAGTAGTTTTATCACTTATGAATGCAGCAATATCGCGTGCGCGCGTGCACTCTCAAACGTTATGTTTTGATATTTATGTTGTGCTTATAACTGTTGCAGGTATGTTCAGAATAATATGTTATCTGGAACCGTACCGTCTGAACTTTTGAGCAGAAATTTGGTTTTAAAGTGAGTATTGTTTTTCATCGAAATACCATTGCTTCAAATGGATCAATACATTTCGTCTAAGTTCGCGATACTTACATCAACAACAACGACTTTTTATTTTCTGTCCTCCTCAGCTACTCTGGAAACAACGATCTTCATAAGGGAAGCCGAAAAAAGGACCAACTGTATGTGATTATTGGTTCAGCAGCTGGCGCCGCCATTTTACTTTTAGCTACTATCATATCTTGCTTGTTTATGCACAAAGGAAAGAAAAAATATTATGATCAAGGTAAGTTTCTAAATCAAAATTTCATATAATTTCTGAGATTTGATATGATAGTACCTGATGTTCTTTTTTATGCACTCTTCGCAGACCACCTTATTTCACTCGCTAATCAAAAAAACCCGGAATCTAAGAGTGATGGTCATGCAGAAGTTGCTCACTGCTTCAGCTTTTCTGAAATTAAAAAGTATACGAACAATTTCGAGAAAAAAATTGGTTCAGGAGGTTTTGGAGTTGTTTACTATGGGAAACAGACAAATGGAAAAGAGATAGCAGTTAAGGTTTTAACTAGTAATACCTATCAAGGCAAAAAAGAGTTCTCTAATGAGGTAAACTAGTACATTTCATTAACCACTTTCAGTGATCTAACGCCGCTATTTTCATGTAATAGTTACATTTTTGTTTCGATCTTGTGATTCAGGTGAGTCTTTTGTCGAGAATTCATCACAGAAATTTGGTGCAGCTTCTCGGTTATTGCCGAGAAGAAGGAAACAGTATGCTTATTTACGAGTTCATGCATAACGGAACTCTCAAGGAACATCTTTATGGCCCGTTAACACACGGACGGAGTATCAACTGGATTCAGCGACTTGAAATCGCCGAAGATTCTGCGAAAGGTTTATATCATTTAAGACTACTGTATTAATTAATACTATTGACAATGTATTAACTGAATTATCGTTGCGTTAATTCAGGTATTGAGTATCTTCACACAGGATGTGTCCCTGCAGTTATCCACAGAGACCTAAAAAGCAGCAACATTCTTCTAGACAGACACATGAGAGCTAAGGTTTCGGATTTTGGTCTTTCCAAACTCAATGTTGATGGAGTCTCTCATGTGTCTAGCATAGTTCGTGGTACAGTAGGATATCTAGATCCCGAGTAAGGCCTTAAACTTGATTTTGTTGTTTCCTTAAGTTGATTAACTTACCAAAAAAAGCACTTATCATTGTAACTTTTCTCTAACAGGTACTATATTTCTCAGCAGTTGACTGACAAGAGTGATATTTATAGTTTTGGCGTAATTCTTCTTGAACTCATATCAGGTCAAGAAGCAATATCTAATGACAGTTTCGGTGCTAATTGCAGAAACATAGTCCAATGGGTGAGTTTTAACTTCTCTATAATCATATTATTGTTGATATCTCTGTAGCATGGATACCTATGAAAAAATGTGTATACGTGTCTTTGTCATGTTTCTGGTGTATGTGATATACATTAACTCAATCAAAATCAATTATGTGGCAGGCAAAGTTGCATATTGAGAGTGGTGATATACAAGGTATAATTGATCCAGCCTTACGCAACGGCTATGATCTACAATCGATGTGGAAAATAGCGGAGAAATCATTGATGTGCGTTCAACCTCATGGACACATGCGGCCATCGATATCAGAAGTTGTGAAGGAAATTCAAGACGCGATTGCGATTGAAAGAGAGGTGGAGAGTGTTTCGGATGAGATGACGAGAAATTCAGTTCACTCTTCGATTAATATGGGTTCTATGGATCTCGCTGCTACGGAGAATTACCTCGCGATTGATGATTCCATTGCACGCCCTACTGCACGATAGTATAGACTAGAGTAGAATAGAATAGTGTAACTGTAATGGAATGGCGCAATTTTGAATGTTTTCTCCCTCTCTTTTTCCTTGTATATTTTTTATGGATTAAATATGTTTACTTTTGTAAACTTTCAAAATTTTGTATATTGCTTTTTCAGTTTCTAGAAAATGCAAATCCAGTTCTTCCAAAGTGATTATTCATGTTGCCTTCGGTTCTTCTCTATCAGTTCTACCCTCTGATGTTGCCTATGGTGTTCTTTAGCATTTGCTCGTCATGTTCATGATGTTATGGTTGCAATATTTCATACTTTTTGGACCTTTATTTATACCTCATTTCTTCTTGATGATTAAGAACAATTGGGTGAGACTTTTGTCTCCATCAACATGCTTTTGAGATGATGAGTTCTTACCCTGGATCTGCTGTTCTAGGAGTCGTGATTTTGATAGCTTGGATCGCCTTACAATGGTTTGGGTGGAGTATGGCTTCTATTTATCGCCATGATGCTAGATCTTTGAGGTATGAATAATATTTTATCGGACTTTACGGTGTGCACCAATATTCTTGCATAATTTTACTGGATGGATACAACATTGGTTGTGATAAGAAGATTTGGTGCTTCAATCTTCTCGCAAGCTTCTTGTATGCTTTTTCTTGTTGGAATTACACCCCAAATTTTGGAGAATTCTGAATAAATCTTGATGAACAAGAATTAATCTTTTCGATTGATTTCGACTCTTGTTCTTCACTCTTCACTCGAGTGACTCAACCACACCTTAGTTGCAAGATGATTCCGATGTACAATAATTATGAGAGAAGAAAAGAAAAGATGAATTAGGGAAGAAAAAAGAAATTAGGGATATAGAGAAAAATATTAATATTTCTGCAAAGTTTTCCTCTACCTCTCAACTGAGATTTTATTAAACTATGCAACTGCATACTACAAAGATAGGGGTACTCCTTATTTATAGGTTGAGTTTTCTTGTTCACTAAGTAAATTCCAACTAACCTAAATCAGCAAAACAACACAAAATAAAGTTAACTCAAAATCTTTGTCGAGGCACACTCTTTCGACTTTTCGACATCTCCTTGCTTCTGTCGAGCAACATGCTTCGACACAAGGAATTACATTCTCAATACACCACCTAATTCATTGCGTCTAAGCTATCTACATTCATCATAGACCTTAATTTTTTGAATACTTCGACCTGCACACCCTTTGTCACGATGTCTGCAATCTGATTTTTTCAGTACTGTAGTGTTCCAAGTTTATCTTCCCTTTTGCTACTTGTTATCGAAGATAATGAAACCTCATTTTGATGTGTTTGCTTTATCCATGTGCTATCAGATTCTTTACCAGGTTGATAGCATACATGTTGTCGATCTTCATGGTAATAGTTTCACGATTCTTTGCCGTAATTTCTCCGACCAGGTTCACCATCCACGTTGCTTGACATGCACAAAGATAAGCAGTTATATACTCTACTTCACACAAAGACAGTGCTACTACTGATTCTTTTATTGAGCTTCAAGCAAATGATACACCACCTAACATAAACACATAGCCAACTGTGGATTTTCTATCCTTAAGATCACTACACCAACTCGAGTCGGTGTATCCCACTAGCTTGCATTCTTTTCCTTCATCAGCTACATGAAACAAAATGCCATAGTCGAGAGTTCCTTTGACATACCTTAGTATCCTCTTCGTTGCTGGTAGATGTGATACCTTTGGCTTCTGCATGAATATACTTACCATACCTACACTATATGATAGATCATGCCTCACGTGATAAAGATATCTCAATGATCTAATAATTCTCTTCTACTGAGTCAGATCGACATCATCTTCATCTGAGTCTTTCGACAGTTGCAGTCTTGGTTCAGCAGGTGTTAAAGCCGCATTGCAGTCTTTCATCCCAAATATTTTGAGTATTTCACTTGCATATCTTCTTTGATGCATCATCAAGCCTCTACTACTCTTGCTGAATTCGATACCAAAGAAGTATGAAATTTTGCCAAGATCAGACATTTCAAATTCCTTGCTAAGATCACATTTGAAGTCTCTGATCTCTTTCTTGCAGCTACCTATTATTAACAAGTCATCGACATACAAACACAGTATAAGCAATTCACTCTTGCTTCTTTTTACATATACTCCATGCTCAGTTGTGCACTCCACAAATTCCTCCCTCCTTAGGAAATTATCTATTTTCTTGTTCCAAGCTCATAGAGCTTGTTTAAGTCCATACAGGGCTTTATGCAGCCTGCATATCTTGCTTTCTTGACCTTATTTCATAAACTTCTTCATCTAAGGAGCCATTCAGGAATGCACATTTCACATTCATCTGACAAATATGCTAGTTCATTTTTTCTAGACCAACAACTAACCTGATTGTTTCGATCCTATCAACAGGTGAAAAAACTCCAGTTCCTCATTCATCGCTTTCATCCACTTTGAATCCTTCAATGCCTCAGCTGCATTGACTAGTTCGACATCTGCATAGAAAGCATAGTGTACCAGCTTACCTTCATCATTGACTACATCATCTGATGTAATCACAAATTCCTGCAACCATTTCTTGTTCTTTGAGGTCTGCTTGTGCTTAGTTGACCTCTGACTTCTTCTTGTCGAACTTCTCTTTCAACTTCAGTAGATGGTTCTTCACATATGATTCTCAATGAATCCTTTTTTATATTTTTAGTCCAATCCTATTCCTTAAGCTCATCTATGATCAAATCTCTACTGATCACAACTTGCTTATTCACTGGGTCGAACAACTTGTATCCTTCAGTCGAATGATATCTTATTAGGATCACGTTTTTTTCTCAAATGATCAAGCATATGTTTATGTGTTATAGATTCAAATAATTTCATATGGCATAAGCTAGGCTTGACACCTGACCAACATTCTTCTGGCTTGATTCTTTTTAGCTTCTTTGTTGGACATCTGTTCAAAATTTATGTTGCAATCGATACAACTTATCCCCATAATTCTTCAGGTAGATGTTTGCCTTTCAACATACTTCTCACCATATTCATGATGGTTCTATTCATCCTTTTAGCAGTTCTATTTTGTTGTGGAGTATAGGGTAGCACCACCTCATGCACAATCCCTTCTTTCTCACATAATATGTCAAAGTCTTTGGACACATATTCTCCATTACCATCAGTCCTTAGAGTCTTGAGCTTTCGACCACTTTGTATTTCGACCATAGATTTAAACTTGACACATACCTCAATCACTTTAATTTTCTTCTTGATCGAGTAAGTCCATAGTTTTTTACTAAAATCATCTATGAATGTAAGAAAATATCTGTTACCTCCAATTAAATCCACCCGGATAGGACCACACACATCAGAGTATATGATTTCAAGAATTGCCTTCGATTTGCTTCTTGCATCCTTGCTGGAGCTATTCTTGTGTTGCTTTTCTGCACACATTCCTCATATACTTCATTTGGAATGTCGATTTCTAGTAACCTTGGAACCACATTTCTGGATGTCGATTTCAAGAAAATGATTTAATAATTCTAATTTAAAATTTAACTTAAATATAAATTGAATTAAGAATTAAAATTATAAATATAGAAAGATTAGTAAAATGAACAGAAAATACTATTAATTAGAAAATTAAACAAAAAATGCATAAAAATGAACATGAATGTATACTTTTGATTTTTTTTGAATGAATGCAGAGTTATGTAAATGTCATAATGGAAAGATGCACATGAATGGTAAGCTTAAGCCAGTTAGAAGTAAAATTAGGAGGGTAAATTTTGGGGTGCAACAAAGGTCATTTTGCCTTCTCACTAGGACTTAATCCATTATAGCCAAAGTGATTACAACCACAAAGACCTATTGTCAATGTCTTCTTGAGAAGTCAGACTATATCCCAGTCTCTCAAGAAATAAAATCAACTCAAAAGTTGAGATACAAAGATGCATTTACAAAGATGCTTCTATAAAGCATATTACACAAATTGAAATACAATGAATAACACAAAAGTGTTTGAGAGGAAGTGTATGAACAAAAGTTCCTTGCTTGATGCTTTTCTATCACACAGAGTTCCAGCGTTTTCGTTTGAGTATGAGTTCTTCAAAAAGTTCTTATATTCCATTCTTCCAAATCTACTTTATATAAGCATGGAAAGATCTGTTGAAGGGTGAAGTTGAAATTCCATGATTTCTTAGTTGCATCCTTGCATAACGGTTAGCAGAAAATGGAAGACAAAATGATATTATAGTATTGTCCTTTCTCCACAAAATCAGTGTAGTGGAAGGAATATTTGATCTTGTACCATGTAGTATTTTCTCACATAAAACCTTTTTGATCTTATCTTCTAATCTCCTGTTTTCTCTAAAACCCTAATTTTTCCTTTCTTCCCCAATTCATCTTTTCTTTTCTTGTCTCGTAATCATGGTGCAGCTGAATCATCTTGCAACCAATGTGTGGTTGAATCACTCGAGTGAAGAGTGGACAAGAAGAGGCAAAATCAATTGGAAAGATTGATTCTTGTTCTTCAAGATTGATTCGGAATTCTCCAAGTTTTTGGGTGTAATTCCAACAAAATGTATGGTAAGATAAAACTAAAATGTATCAAAACATGAGTCTTCACCTAAATCTATATCTATACGTGGTTCCACCTTTGACCTTTCCTAGTTTGTTTCTCTTTCTATTTCGCTCAACTTGGTATACTCTTCCATCCTATCCAAAAAGTTATCTGACCAACTTTCAACTTCTTTTATGGAGTGAGATATCCATTCAGGAGATGTTCGTATGATATCCCGATTTCAAATAAACTCAAAAAAAATATTGTGATTTTGAAAGCCGCCAATACACATAACTCATCTGACTGAATTTTGAGGTAGGTCACTTTGAAGTGAGAACAATATTTATGAGAAACCATATGTTGTCACATTGATACACACTATGTTATATGCATTTGCTATTAGATAGTTCATTTAAGGCTTAAATGCACTTTTGGTCCCTGTTAGTTAGCGAGTTTTTGATTTTCGTCCCTGTAAATTTTATTTATTTATTTTAGTCCCTATAATTCCCTTTCGCGTTCGTTTTAGTCCCTAAAATTAAAATCTGCAAGAAAAATCGCAGGAAGATCCGCAGGAAACCTGCAGATTTTCCTGCGGATTTTGGTTTTAGGGACTAAACCTCAAACAAAAAGTAAGATATAGGGACTCAAACAAAAAAAAAAACTTACAGGGACACGAAAATCAAAATCTCGCTAACTTACATGAACCAAAAAGTGCATTTAAGCCTTCATTTAAAAAAGAAACACATTCATTTTTCACACCTCTTACACAAGAAACAAGAGATACATAAATTTCATCGAAATGTTTTTTCCCGCTAACACATTCCTTGAAAGGAAACATGCATTATTATAGAAATTTTCTTTGTTCTTATTCTATAAAAGATATTAATAGTTAACGTTTTTTTTTTATTGTAAGTTTTTTATTTTGTAATTTTATTTACTAATTATTATTAATTTTTAATTTTAATTAAAATTAAAAATTAATAATAATTAGTAAATAATATTATTAATTAGAATATAGTTATTTTTTATATTATTTATTAGAAAGAATATTTTTTTTATATTAATGCTAATATATTGTTTAAATAGAGAATGATTTGTTTTTTTTAATAATTTTTTTCATTTTTATTAAGATCTTATTTAAAATATTAAATTACGACCTCTAAATTATTAGAAAGAGTTTTATATATAAATTTTATATTTATATTCAGTTTTGCGATTTAAAATGGAAGAACTTTTATGTGTCTATTTCAAAAAATTAAATACAGTAATCTCTAAATTAAAATATTTTAAAAATATGTACTATTTTTGCAATTTAACAAATAATTAAGTATAAAAAGATAAAATGACATTAACTAAAATGATAATAATAGTAAAAATTTATAAAAATAATACTCCATAGTTAGTGTCATTAAGCATGAAGGAAGTATAAAAAAAGATATTAGAGAAAGGTAAAGACAAATTTGTGAAAGAAATAATTGAAGAGAAATAATAGATGGAGAAGATTGTAGTCTCTTCATTTAATACTATAATAAATATTAGATTTTTTTTCAGATTTATTAAATAATTTATATATCTTATTTTTATAGATCAAATAGATTACTTGTTTAATAAATCTAAATTAATTTTAATTAAAATAGTAGTAGTAGTAGTAGTAGGAGAAAATATGTATAATATTCAATTTTTTTTTCTGGTTCTTAAAATAGCTGTCATCTTTTAAATTGGAAATGAACTTGTTCAAGTGTGATTTTCATTTGAGATATGAGAGAGTAGAGTAACATTATTTGTTGCTTGACTTGAGTTGACTGGCGCAGTGCCATCCATTCAACCTATTATGGCTAATGAAAGATTATCTTCTTCTTCTTTTTTCACCTACGATGTATTCTTCAGCTTCAATCCCTCAGATACTACCAATGGTTTCACTGCAAATCTCTCCCAAGCTTTCCAAAGAAGGGGAATTAAGAGTTTTATGGAAACCAGAGACGAAATCACACCGGACATTTTCAATTTAATTGTAAAATCCAAATCTGCGGTTATCCTACTCTCTGAGAACTATGCTTCATCTTCACGTTGTTTGGAAGAACTTGCATATATCCTTAATAACTTTGACCATGCTACAAGGTCTGTTTGTCCGATTTTCTATGATGTGAAGTACTATGAAGTGAGAGGGTTTAGCGGAGCTTATGGTGAAGCGTTGGCGAGACACGAGAAGAATTTGAAAGATAACAAGGGGAAATTGCTGAAATGGAAGAACGCGCTATTTGAAGTAACTAATTTGCCTCGCTTTCATTTCCAACACGGGTACTCTAATTTACCAATATTTTTGCCTTTTCATTATTTATTTGCTTTATATTTGAAGAGTTACTACTGTCTATTTCTTTAAGAGAAATGCCCAACTCTTTCTACCATTTTTTTTATTGGTTGAGACACGTAGGTCCTACCACTTTATGTAGAATTCAATTTTAAAGTGAAGGACCTACATCCTACTACTTTATGTGAGATCTATTTCTAAAGTGAAAGACTCTCATGTATTTCATCCCATAAGAGAGTGTTTTGAAGAAAGTGTTAAAAAAAGAGGGTTCATAACACTTTTCATATATTTAATCTTCAATGTCATGTCGCTATATAGATTGCATGTCCAACAATTTGAACCTTAATATGATTAAGGTGATTTGCTTTTACAAAGGAGATTAATTATTTTGCACTAAATTTTACACAATCAATTCATCAATCCTTTAAACTGACATCTCACTTACGAGAAATATGGAAATGTACTTAAATCAATATTCTTAGAGGCAACTAGTAGAGAAAATCTTAAATTTATTTAAAATTCTATTTTTGTTTCAATTGAAATCACAGGGTTGGCTGTGATTATGAAGGAGAGAGAAAATTTTATTTATATTTTTTAATTAATAAATATTTGTGATTGATTGTTTGTAAAACCATGTATTATGTTTGTGTGTAGGTAAGTATTTCCCCTCACTTACATGCCAAATCTAAAAGCATGGATGTGAGACTAACTTCTTTCCTTGAGCAGGGTTGGATATGATGAAACTGCTTTTATTATGAAGATTGTCAAAGAGGTCTCTAGAAAGCATTATTATGCTCCTTTGCCCAATGAAGATCACCTAGTCGGATTAGAGGATCCTTTGGAAGAAGTGTGCTCCCTTATGGATTTGGAATCTGATAGTGTGCTCAAGATAGGGATATTTGGAATGAGTGGTGTTGGTAAAACAACACTGGCTGGAGCAGTTTATAATAGAATTGCACACCAATTCGAAGGTCATTGTTTTCTTTATGTCAAAGGAAATGCTGAGATCGTGCACCTCCAAAATAAGCTTCTTTTCGATATAGTTGGAGAAGATATTCAGATAGAAAGTGCCCATAGAGGTGCTTCATTAATAAAGGAATGGCTCCAACAGAAGAAAGTTCTTTTGATACTTGATGATGTGGATAGACTAGAGCAACTGGAGGCCTTGGTTGGAGGACAGGATTGGTTTGGTTCTGGAAGCAGAGTTATCATTACAACTAGGAACAGACATTTGCTAGCATATCAGGGTGTTGAAATAACATACAATGTAAAGAAGTTAAATGACAAATATGCATATGACTTGTTTATTCTCAAAGCTTTTGGAAAGAGAAAAGTCGAGCCAATATACGCAGAACTTTCGTACCAAATAGTAGCTTATGCTGAAGGGCTTCCATTGACCTTGAAAATGTTAGGTTCCTTTTTGCATGGTAGAAGTGTAGATGAATGGAGAACTGCATTAGCGAGGCTAAACAGTACTCCGGATAAAAAAAATGATATCCAAAAAGTACTTAGAATAAGTTTTGATAATTTAGGGGATGATGAGAAAAGTGTTTTTCTTGACATTGCTTGTTGTTTCAAGGGATATGAATTGACAGAGGTCAACAAGATACTATGTGCTCATTATGGCTACAACGTGAAATATCATGTTGATGTGTTAATTGGTAAATCTCTCATAACTATTAGTAGTTTGGATGGTAAGGTGAAAGTGCATGAGTTGATAGAGAACATGGCTAAAGAAATTGTCCGTCGTGAATCACCAGATCCCGGGAAACATAGTAGGCTATGGTCTCATGATGATATACTTGACATTTTAAAAACAAATAAGGTAAGGTGGATATTGATAATTTACATATTTCCCTTTATTTATTGATTTTGACTATATAATAATGTGTAAATTTCTTTACATATATCTGGTGAAGTCTTGCATACGTATATGCTTTGTAAATGATTCACTCTTTTTCTCTCTTTTCTGAAGGGTACTGATAAAATCCAAATCATACATTTGGATCCTCCCTTAATTGGAGATGAAGTAATAAAATGGGATGCCGAGGCATTCAAGAAGATGGAAAATCTCAAAACACTTATCATTAGAAAATGTCACTTTTCCAATGCTCCCAAACATTTTCCATCTAGTTTAAGAGTATTGCAATGGTGGAATTATCCTTCACAAGAGTTACCATGCGATTTTGATCCAAAACAACTTGTCATATGCATGGTACCAGGCCTGAGTGTCACACCACCCCAGCCGTTTGAGTTATTCGAGGCAAGTATTAGTTTCCCCCTTGTCTTGTATGTTCAAGATTATTCATTTAAATATTTTTCTGTCTTACTCTTTTTAGACCTTAGAACATTTTAGTTCCACTGTTCTTATAGCTGCATATATGGTGTATAAAATTATTTGCATCTCTAAATGAAGTCATAGCATCGAACCAATCTAATCCAATTGTTAAAAGGCGAGAGTCAGACTCAAATGCGTATGAGAAAGATAAACTGTAGGGAAGGATCAGTTTGATGCTGAGTACATGTTATTTTCCTTTTATTCTTTTCCCCATACAAAAAGCTTTCAATCCTAACCAGATTGACTGACATTTCTAAAGCTTTGCAGACTTGTAAGAGGGCTGCCCGAGTTATGTTGCAGGTTTCTGTGAGGGTTTTGCAAGCTGAGGCGACTTGGAGACTAGTTGGCCTTGTGTCAAGTGTAGTTGGCCTGTTATGTTATGCTTTGAGCCCTTCTTTCAACCGATTAATTGGTGGCTGGAACTCTTTCAAGGGTGTTCTTTACGCCGTGTTTTCTTTGGTTATCATTACCACTATATTATTTGGAAAGGAGTCTTCTCTTTCTACACAGTATGTTCAGTACAAAGCCTACATGAAATTTGCAGTTTTAATGATCATCTCATTGTACTCATTCTTTTATGACAATGCTGTGAGCGGGAAACCTGAAATACGGAGTGTGGTTTCGAATGCTGCGTTTGCTTTGATGTCATTAAGCTTGTCAAAACTGGTTAAGTTTGGATTTGAGATTGGTATGTTCTCTTATTTCCTAGGCTGTCTTGTGATTCAATTATGGACCATCGATAGGAAGCTGATTTTGGTAGCCATAATCTTCGGTTGTCCACTCTTTGTTATGCAATCCTCTCTGGATTTTGAACCAGAAGTCAGTAATGGAAGTCAAGTTATTAATTCAAATTCACAAACAATGTTATTGCTAACTAATAGAGGTCAAGATATTCATTTAGATATTGACTCCTCTTCAGATGCCACACCAGAGGTTAATAGTGGTGGTGAACATGTCATCAACGTTCCTTAGGCTATCTTTCCGAATTAGGAGAAAAAGAAAGGGTTTAAAAAAAGATTTAAGTGAGTTTTGTCAAAACCCGTTGATATATCTATCATAGGTTTCAGTTGGTTATAATTTTTTCTGTGATTTGAACAGTTTTCTCGTTTGTGTAAGCGGGTTCGAGTACCCCTAGTGCTCTTGTTTATTTGAATCCTTGCTTAAAAAAAATTAAAGAAAAGATAGATAAATCTTTATTATTGTTTGAAAAATTAATTTTGTATATAATGATTAATGAATGTTTAATGTTAATATATTTTTAATTTTTAGAGAATATTATAGTAACATAAATTATAGTTGAATAATTTACTTACGTTCTTAAAACCTTCCAAACTCCTTTTCCAATATGTTTTTGAGTTCTCCTAAATTAAGATAAACCTTTTAAAATCTTCCACTAATAAAAAAACACCAGTGCAGAGTTTTAGAATCTTCAACTAATAAAAAACACATGTTATAGCACGAGTTTCGTTTCGATTCATTTGTAAAGTTTGAATTTATTTATTTAGTTGGCTAACATTCACATAGTTACAAATTTAGAATCATTATATGCTTTAAAATTTGCTTAGCAATCCATAAATATTCACATAGTTTTAAATATAGACTAATAATATGCACCAACTTTTAAAAATTAATCCAAGTAGTATTTTCAAAAACAATGGAAATATAGCTCAACCAATTATGAGGACGTACTTATTATAAAGTTGAAAACTTGAAAAAATATATAGATAAATATATTAGAGAAATTACATTGATTGAACATTTAAAAATCTTGTTAAAGTGAATAAACCGTACAACCGATTCTCTAACTTCAATTATATAAAACAACATCAAAAGAAATATTTAAAATTATAGCATAAAAGAAAAAGGAAATACCGTTTACCAACTAAGACAGTGTCTGGAAAATCTGTCTAAACACAACATTGATAAGTACGATGAACACTCTATAACTGTTATTCCATAGATGTGATCATGGGGGGAGCTACAGCCCAACGAGCCCGGGCACGCGCCCAGGCTCAACCCCTCCTTTCGTTGTATACTCCCCACCTAATAGTCTTTTTAGACAACACCAGGGACAAAATTAGTATTTTTTAAACAAAGTTAAGGACAAAATTAGTAAAAATAGGGTGTGAAATTTTTGGACAAAATCAAGGACAATTTTTTTTGACAAAATCAAGGGCAAAATTAGTAGAAACATGGCGTAAAATTAGTAAAAATAAGATGTAAATTTTTTGCTCAGGCTCCCTAAAATTTCTGGCTCCGCCACTAGATGTGATTCACATGTACCCGTCAATCTACGCATGCAAGGACCTTCGTTTATAAAAATATTTCTAACTTATTCCCGATTATAAAAATAATTGCAACTTATTCCCGTTTATAAAAATAATTATATCAACAATAGACTTTTTCCGTTTATAAAATAATAATAATAGACTTATAATCACCAAAGAACATTGTTTGATTTGAACAAATATAGCTCAACTTAATTTAAACTAAAAATATTTGTAAACCAACATTTGTAATTTACTCTCATTTATAAAAATAATTGAATCAACATATGAATTTTTCCTGTTTACAAAAATAATTTAATCAAACAGTACATTAAAAAACAAACGGAACAATGGATAAAATATTTTATAGTATGTAGTTATTATAAACTTCCAAAGGCAATATGTTAGTATCTCAAAAAATCTCTCAACCAAACCATAAACCCTTAAATTTCATCATTGCAGCTATACCAAAGCTCATAACTTCTTTTTTTTCATCCTATGACAGCATGAAGAAATATATTAAATTCTATATTGCTTAATCTTGTTCTATTGCACAACCCTTCAGCTTTGTCCAAATTTCTCAATAGTATAATGGGGCTCTCAATAGCATGGACTATATTAGAACTAGGGATGTCAACGGGGCAGATATTGTTCGGAGGATGCTTCTCCACTCCCCACCCCGCCCTCAAATTTAGTCTCCATCCTCATCCCCAATCCCCGCCACGGGGGAATATTTCCCTCCATCCCCATCCCCACAGATCCCCACGGATATCCACGGAGATCGAATTTTAAGAAAATTTCTACACTTTTTGATCAAAACTATGACACTAGTATTTTGTTTTTTTTTCCGTATTTTTTAAAACACATATATTTGCATCTTTATTTTATAAAAAAAAATCAAAATACATCTTGCATCAATAATAAATAAAAAAAGAAAAAGAACTTGATGTTGCTAATATTTTTTATGTAAAAATAAATAAATAGTAACATAACTTCTTGCTACCGTGCTTCCACTAATTTACTACCACAATACCGATGTCGTCCAGCGCAAGTGGTTGATTATGTGTGAAAAATCTATAACTTCTAATGACTCTTCATTTTCTAATACATTGTAAAATTATATAATTATATAATATATAAAATATACAAATTAACATATATCTTCGGAGTCGGGGAATCCACGGGGACGGAGGATACTTTCCCAATCCCCGCCCCAAAGTGTTATCGGGGGAACTTTTCCCTCCATCCCCATCCCCACGGGGAAAAAAATCCCCAACTTCGGATCTCCGCACAGATATTCCCCACAGGGATCCCCATTAACAGATGTAATTGACATCCCTAATTAGAACGGCCTCCTCTTGGAACAATAGAAATAATTTGTCTAAAATGTGCTCCAAAAACAATAGCCCGTCTACTTTGTCAGCTTTGAAAGCTGAAACAATAACCCATCCTAGCAAAGGAGAAGTTAAAGGTGAAATAACAGTCCATCCTATATCAAATGTCTATTTTGAACCTTTCTCTTCATACATTGGATATTCTTTTGATGGCCACTGGATTCTACCAATAATATCATAATCAATTTCGAAATTAAATTAATAAAAAGTTATTTAAAATATAGGATAAAAGAGTTGAAGTTTAGGAGAGGTTCTAACTCTGAGAGACTATTGCAAATATGTTAAACCACCAAGGTCATATTGCATGATTAAAAAAAGAGCATAGATCAATGCATCAAATAAAGAATATGAAAACAAAGGGAGCATAGAGTTAGATGAGAAAGAAGCATAAGTGACATAAGTGGCATCAATAACTTACTTATCTATATTTACTTTAAATGCAAATCAAGACTTCATGTGGATATGACATACCTTTGGAACATTAGTCATATATTTACAACTGCTTCATTGTATTCTATCTATTTCACACTAAATTCATATATACATCAAGAAAAAAAATTAACAAAAAATAGATAGTGCAACTCTAACTAACCTTGAACATCATATTCTTTATCAGTTATCCTTTGTTGTTGAAATCAACTACATCACTACAACTCCAACATCCTTTGTTGCGACAAATGTTAGACCTGCAAAACACGGTGCAATTATGTCTCAAGAAGATATGGATAACTTAAGCATAGCTCACAATATGGAACTGTTCCTTAAGAGGCTCAAACAGTATCGCGGAACACATATAATTACCTTAGTTATTTGTAAATTTGCAAGAACATTATTCATTTTCAATTTCATCCGCCTTTTGTCCATAATCATTTTTCTTTCTCCCGTGACCTTCCATTTACATACAAATTAAACAAGTAGTATAAATAGGTAAGTTAGATCTCAACTCAGTGATCTACATGGGCGGTTCCAAGGCCCAACGAGCCCGGGCACGCGCCCGGGCTCAATCCCTATTTTCTTTGTACTCTCCCAATTTAATAACTGATTTTTAGACAAAACCAGAGGCAAAATTAGTAAAAATAGGGTGTAAAAATTAAAACAGATGAATAATCAACAGTGTAAAGTTTTTGTCCAGGCTGCCTAAAATTTCTGGCTCCGCCACTGGTGATCTACGTGAATGAAAATCAAATAAACGATTCAATAATAAAATTATACTTTTGCAAGGGCTACACTACACATACTTTGAATCGTGGTTCCTTTGAGTAACCAAAGTCGCATACTTGAGTCGTGGTGCCGAGCTTCCATCTAGAGGTGTGTTTTCGAGCTTAAGATATCTAGGAAAATTTTCCTGCAAGAAAATCATAGCTTTCATGTTTTCATGTTGAGGAAGAAATATATTGCCTATACACATGGAACAAAAATTAAGATTAAATTATCTAGAATTTGAAAAACTAATATTGTGTACGTGTAACCTTAGAAAAGCATAATCCATACAAAAATGAAAATTTTGTCTGTTATTAATTGAACTTTATTGGAAACATGACATCAACTTACATATTCTTTCAAAAATATTCTCCACCGGTAGCATATTCCATCACTATTGCTAAATGACTTTAGAGTGAGCAACACCTGCAATTAATGAACATTTTAAAGATTCTTGAAATTTATTCCATGAAAAATCAAAGACATTCAAAATGATACAAAATATTGAGATGCATAGGGACCTAAAAAAAGTTTATCCCATTTCAGATATATTGTAACCCTCTCTTTGCAAGAACAATAAAGAAATATAACAATTCTATATACGCTTTAAACAGTGTATCAACCATTCAAATCTACAAAAGGGAAATATAAATTTAGCAGTAAACTTGTCAAATTCGCACGCCCATCACTCCAACTCTCAATGTGACTACTCAATTGAGGATTGTGAAAGCTCCTAATCTCTTTCTCATTGAGCTTTTGCGTGGCATATTCTAACACCTTCTCCAGCTCTATTATCTGTTCTTGAAGCATTGCTTCTAGTAGTTCATTCAACATTCTTTACAATTCAACCGGAGAGACTCCAACTGAATTATCATAACATGGTTCTTGATGTTCCATTATTATTTTACCAAACTTGAACTCCCGCCTTTTTGAACTCAAGTCTTAAACAACAATCTGCCAATTCACACTTTCAGCCATTCTGGAATATAACAAAGACCAATGACAAAGCAAAATACAAAAATTCAATCAGCTAAGTTCCTTACAACTTAAAGTCAGAGTCTAAAGAAAAGAAACAATATGCTTATTTACGAGTTCATCCATAATGGAACTCTCAAGGAACATCTTTATGGTCCGTTAACACACGAACGGGGTATCAATTGGATTCAGCGACTCGAGATCGCCGAAGATTCTGCCAAAGGTTTATATCATTTAAGACTACAATATTAACACCAATGATGACGTATATGTATTAGCTGATTTATTATTTCGTTTGTTCAGGGATTGAGTATCTTCACACGGAGACCTAAAAAGCAGCAACATTCTTCTAGACAGACACATGAGAGCTTTCAAGGATTTCAAACTCTAAGGTAAAGAGGGACTCTTTCGATTACCATCTCTTATGTATTCATGGGTAATAGGATTGAATTAGTGTATTATTTGATTCAATTGGGATATGTTAGGTTTTGGGGAGTTTCATAGTTATGGTGAATTGATGAAATTGGATGATCATGTTTTGTGTTGTTGTTTGGATAATCATGGTAGAATTATGATTTAGTAAATCTTACATGTATGATTATGAGTTTTGAATCTTCCTTATTAGTTTTATGAGAGTTTAGGTGGTTTGAGTTGTGACATAAAACTAAGATTCAATGATGAATTGGAGTAAAATTAGAAGATGAAAATATGGTGTTTTGATAGTTAAAACATCTGTATAACTTGTTCCATGAATGGTGATGATTTGTTGTGGAAAGTTAGGATTTTTAGGTTGGGAATCAAAAGAGTTCGTAGAAGAAAAACACAACATTTTTGGGTTCTGCAACAGTGGGAACCGGTTCCCAGTTGGAGGAACCAAGTTCCCGGACATTCTGTTGCGCAAATATTGAATTTTTGGGGATGGGAATCGGTTTCCAGACTACAGGAACCGAGTTCCCAGACTTTCGGAAGCAAAAAATGTAATTCTATTGGATGGGAACCGGTTCCCCTAATAAGGAACCCGGGTTCCACTGTTCCAAAATATTCCAAAACTTTGAACAGCCATAACTTTTGAAACGTGTATGCGTTTTAGGTGTCGTTTCGAGCACAACGAAGATAATTAAATAATTTATGTGATAAGATAGTGATATGGACAGTGGACCGATTTTATTTTAAATCTTAATTTAATTTAAATGATGAATTGTAGCATTGTGTACATATATGTGTAAATGTAGCAATGTATTGTTATGGTGACGAAATATATATGTGTAAGTGCATTTCAGAAATACTGCGCGTTTTGCAGAATAAGCAAAACAGCCCCCCTCCCCCATTCATTTTACCCTAAATCTTCTTCCAAACTTCCTCTCTTCAAAATTTCTGCAAAAGCAAGTGTGTGAACTAGTCAGAGATTGCCAAAGGCAACCCAATCTCAACCTAAATCATCTCAATCTCTATTAGTGGTAAGTTTATCAATTTTTTTCAATTTTTAGATCCATTATTCATATCTCTATTAGGGTGTTTAGAACTTGCAAAAATTATATTGGGGTAGGTTGATACTGCTATTTAGCTTGTTTAGATTGATTAAAATTAGTTTTGAAGATGGATTTTGGGGTCTGCCATGGAAGTTGCAGAAAACTTCTTCGCAGGGGTGTTTCGGAAGTTCATTTCCGAAAACACCTTCATTCCCAGTTTCGGAAATGAACTTCCGAAGTGATCCAGAATTGATTTTTTTTTGTTTTTTCTATTGTTTTGCATTCTTATTGATTTCAATTGTTTTTAGGAACTTGGCAGGCAACCCAGCACGCATCAGACAAGGTAGAGAGACCCAGACTACGTCGGCTAGACGCGAGCGGGCGGCGCAGCTGGCGTCGATGCAAGGACGGGGGCAGGGACGGGGACGTGTGCGAGTTCCCATGCAGATGGACGAGGGTACTTCTGCATCTGGATCAAGGAGTCGTCTGGCCCGGGTATCTTCTTCCCGCCAGCAGGAGGTACGAGAGGAGGAGGAGGAGGAGAAGGAGGCAGTGACATACCACGAGGCGGAAGAGGTACCGGATGTTGACCCTCCACACAGGGAGGAGGAGGAGCAGGAGGAGGGCTACCCGGGAGGGCCCAGTGACACTACCTTGCTGATTACCTACCACGAGCACGTCGCTCGGTGTATCTGGGGGGAGAGGTATTTTTTATAATTTGCCCGACTTTATTATTTAACCGTTTTTAATTTAGCCGTTTATTCAACATTTTCTTAACGCTCTAATTAACATACTTTTTTATTTGTTTTTGTTGTAACAGGAGAGAGAGACTTTGAAACAGGTGAACCACTCCCGGAAGATTTTCAGTCTCTTTAAACCAGAGGCTGAGTGGTTTAACGACGCGGTGAGAGCTTCAGGACTTAGTGGGCTGTGCATGACGGGGTATACCACCATCAGCCAGACATGCAGGGTGCCTTTGTGGAGAGGTGGCACAGGGAGACGTCTTCTTTCCACTTACCGGTTGGGGAGATGACGATCACCTTGCACGATGTGCAGTGTCTTCTCCACTTGCCGATCAGGGGGTTGCTGTTGGACCACTTCCAGATCCAGAGGATCGAAGCCAGTGAGTGGATGGTGCTCTATTTGGGTATGGAGCCAGAAGTTGCTGACTTTGAGTGTCAGACGACAAATGGGCCTCATATCCGGTTCACCACACTGAAAGCTTATTTCGAGCACCACCTTGTGGCGGCGGCCGAATCCGAGGAGGAGGATGACGCCCTATTTGTGCAGTATCACTGTGGCTGCAGTCTCCGGTGCTGGTACATGTTTGTGGTTTTTTTTGGAAAGGGAGTGTGTGCGAGTTGTGGACAAGAGTGCAAGGTACGTCGACGTGACCTACCTCCTCTATTTCATGGACTTGACTACCGTTCACCGGTGGAACTGGGGGTCAGCTGTTGTGGCATACCTATACCAGAAGCTGAATGAGGCCTCCAACTGGAGGACCAGGCAGTTGACCGGATCCTGCATACTACTTACGGTACGTTTCATTTTAATTATTTCACATTTTTTTACGTTTCGTATTTATTTTTAATGCATTATCGTGTTTGTGTTTCAGAGCTGGATCATCTCCTACTTCCCCCGCATCCACGGTTTCCGCGTTGATTCTGCGTACGAGGACGTCATGCCCAGGGCCGCCCGATATGTTCTCCAGAGGGGGAACAATGCAGTGGGACCATACCGTGGGTACCTCGACCGCACGATGCACGATGACATCAGTTAGAGGTCATTCAGCGACTACACTGATGTTGTCCCCTTTGACAGCATCTCGTTATATTCTGGCTGGTTGGCATGCGGGACCAACACCATGGTGCGGTATCTCCCTGAGCGGTGCATGCGGTAGTTTGGATTTGTGCAGATGATACCCAGGTCACCTATTGAGGCTGCTCCCGACACAATGACCCGAGTGCAGCTCACTGGCATATTTGAGGATTGGGAGCGTCGTGTGGTCCTGGAGGAGTATCGTCGAATTCGGGTCACCCAGGTCTGGCACAGTGTGGAGGGGTATGTCACATGGTTCTATCGGGTGTCACATCCTCTGATGAGACCCGACGCTCTCGGCGCTCCTATGTCAGTACACGAGGAGATCCTGGAGAACCAGCAGGCCGAGGATGACCACACCATTGGTCTTCTGCCGATCTGCCTGCGGATAGAGATTCTTAGGCGGGACTCGTTGGATCGAGGTATCGTTGATCGGGGCGGTCCAGAGGCAGTCGTCGTGATGGAGAGGATCGTCACTGATGCGGGCCGTGCGGCGGCATACAGGCAGCAGAGGAGGTCCCAGGGAGAGATGGTTAGGCATACCCAGTAGGGGTCCGGGTTTATTTTTTTTGTATTTGGATTATATATTTCGCACTATGACTCGGTCTATATATATTATTTGGATTTTATTTATTATATTAGTATTTTACGTTGTTATGTTGTTTGTTTTGTACGACTTTTCCGTTTTGTATATATTATACGTTTTGTATATCTTTCGTACGGGACTATTAGAAAAAACATAAAAAAATAGACTTCTGCATAATTTGGAAATGCACTTCTGAATTACACTAAATTCTGAAAAAAGGTGTTTTCGAAAGTGCATCTCCGAAAACACCCCCCATTTGGTGTTTTCGGAGATGCATTTCCGAAGTCTGGAAAAATTTAAAAAAAAAAACTTCAGAAATGCATTTTCGAAGCAGGGGTAAAGTGGGATTTTCGCTAGGAGTGATCCCCATATGGAGGTGGGTAAAGAAATTTCCTATTTATTATTGTATTTTAAATCATATTGTTAAAACATTCAACTTTACTACATTATTATATTTAAAGTTACTTTATTATAAAGTTATTTGAGAAGGTGAAAAAGAAAAAATACAATAGTCAATATATGTGACGAAGATGGCGCGATAATGCTAAGAAATATTGGGGAAGACTGAAATTGAAACCATAAGTGTAAGGATGAGAAAATTGTTCGTAATCATAAGACTAACGTATAATAGGTTTAGGTTTGAGTTGGATGTGGGTTAAGTAAAACTTAGGTTGTAATATAATGCGGTTTGATTCGGTTTAGTTTTGAAAATACAAATCGCAAACCAAACCGAACCGAACTATGCGGTTTTGTTAAAAGATGACTCTCAAACAAATCCGAACCAAAAGCTATTTTTTGCAGTTTCGTTTTAATTTGCGATTTTCTATTAGGTTTGTTTGGTTTTGAACACCCCTACTCTTTAGTATAACACTTATATAAATCTCACATAAGTTCATTTTATTTATTGATGTTTAGGATCTTATTTTGTCTTTTGTTCTCTTATATTTTCTCTGAATTTATTTATAAAAAATATATATTTTTAAATCATTAAAAAACAATGTATTTGTAAAAAACAATGTATTTGTAAAAAGTAATATACATTGTTTAGATATATTATTTATTTAATATATTTAAAAAAAATTAAATAACACCAGAAAAAATATTTTATAAATTAATTGTAGGTGTCTTTCTCAAACTTTTATCCAATTTTCTTACAATTTATCTTAATTATTATTCTATTTTATGTTCTCAATCGCAACACGTATAAGAAACACTTAAATAAAATTTTATAACTGTAATTCTCTCGAATTTATTCACTTTATTTCAATACAGTTCTACATTTAAAATAAAAATAATTATGATATTTTGGTTCTAGGTAGAACAATTATATACGCAATCACATTCATAAGTTGAGGGATCTTCACCAACACATGTTCCATGACCTTTAAATGCTTGAGAACACCATTCTACACATGATGCAAGAACGCATTCACCTTCACGAAATGCAAGACATTCTTCTGCATCACTTGTCTCTGCTATAACTGTAATGAAATAAAAAAGAAAAACTACATTAAAAACAATTTGTGAAAATAATAGCATAATTGAAAAAATTGATTGAAAAATAGTATACCTAAAAAAATGAAGGCAACAGCGATAATTGACATGAAGGAAAACTTAGCCATTTCAAATATTTTGCTTCAATATCAAAAGCAGAAATAAAATTCAGTATTGTTAAAAGAATTTCAGAGGTTTATATAGAGCATCTAATATCAAATACTTTCGAATACTTAGTAAAGTTGAATAAAGAAATATGCTTTACGATAGAAACAATTATAAAAAAATTAAAAATATGACATACTTACCTTATATAAAATAGTATTTTATGGTGAATTCTTATTTACCCAACTCAAAAAGTTGGGTAAGGTTACCTCCTTGTAAAATGTTTTAAAAATAACAAACATGTGTAGTATTTTAATAAATAATTAAATGTGTTAAATCAGATGGAATCATGTGGTTAGAGAAGTTGTCCCCGAAATTTATTTCTTAAATGTTATATTTAGGTCCATTTTAGTCAAAAATATATATTATTTACACTAAGAGACAAACTTTAAAAAAATTGGAGTGATTATATTTTAATAATGACTATTATATTTTTAATAAATTTCTGAGCATAAAATTTTGTATGTATTTGATATTTTTAAATGAAAAAGTTATCTGTATTATAGTATGAATTTTAAAAACATTTTTAGTATTTTGTATTCATTTATTTATAATGATAATCAAAATATCAATGATGTGTCAGCATAAAATTAATAGCTTGATTTTATAATTTTAAATAAGAAAATTCAAAAACCATGTGAAAAATTCTTAAATGGTCATTATTATTATTATTATTATTATTTTATTTTTTTTTAATATTAATAATTAAAATTAATTGTTATATATTATCCGTGTAAAAAATTATACACGGTTCATTCATTATCATCATCAATTTTTATTATTTTATAAATAGTTAAAATAAAAATTAAATTTCTCTCAACATCTAACATTTATGATCTAACATCTTTAATATATTAAAACAGAATACATGTTTAGGCGTCAACTTTAGACCAAAATCCCGCCTAAACACGTGAATCGCACGGGGTAAAGTACTAGTTTTTGATAAAAGGTGGACACCTAACACCAAAAGGAAAATCCACACTTTTCCCCAATAGATCAAATCAAATCATATCAAACAAGCACTTTTAGTTAGGTTAAAAATCTTTAATATATTAAAACAGAATACATGTTTATGCGTCAACTTTAGATCAAAATCCCGCCTAAACACGTGCATCGCACGGGATAAAGTACTAGTTTATGATTAAGTGACCAAACAACATTTTTTTTACTAACATGCACATATGGAAGTAGTGTATTTTTTTTCTTTCATTTTTTTCTTGGAGGCATTGACCGTTTTGTACCACTTGTCATTGCTGTAAGTGTAAAAATAAATAGTATAATTATCTTTAAAAATTTATTTTTATTATGTAGTGTGAGAATTATTTAATTGTGTGTTATTGTGTTAGTTATGTTATTTGAATTATTAGGTGGATAATATAATAATTTAATTAGGCCTAATTATTAGAAATAGTAGTAATAAGGGGGTGAGAGTGACTAAGTTCATTTAACCAACTAAGATAGTAAGGGTGGAGATTAAGTTAGTCTCATAATTTTTATCTAGTGAAAGAAAAGAGAGAGAACAAGAGAAGAATAGAGAAAAGATAAGGAAAACATAGAAGAAGAAGAAGAAGAAGAAGAAATCTTCATGAGGTAAAGGGGGGAATCTATGTTATTATGGGTGTATATGTTAAGCAATGGGTAGATTACATGTTAGGTGTGCTTCATCTCAATTTCTCATAACTATGTATGTTAGGGTTTAGGTAGAATCTAAGGAAATTGAGTGAATAATCATGTTTACGTTGTTATGTTGATAACCCATAATAGAACCATGATTAAGAACCTATCTATGTATGATTAGTGGTTGTTCTTAGGTGTTTATTTGGTTTAAAACAAATTTTTGAAAATGCTGTCAAAATGGTTTTTTTTTTCTTTCAAAAATCGTAGCGGGAGCTTAGCGCGCTCCTGAAAATCACGTAAACCATGATATAGAAGGTATCGCGCTTAGCGTGGCACAGAGCACGCTTAGCGCGGGTTCCTAAAGTGAAAATTATTATTTTTGGAAAATGGTTTCTGAATAGGGAAGCTTATAATTTATTATAATTTCTAAGAATTTTTTGGAGTATATTGTGCAAGTTTGGATAGGTTTAGAAGGCATTTTGTGTGGAACTTGACTTGGTGAACTCTTGTGTTTCTATGTTTTACTTTGGTGAATTGTGGAAGATAACACGGATTGGCATGTCTTCTCCACTTGCCGATCAGGGGGTTGCTGTTGGACCACTTCCAGATCCAGAGGATCGAAGCGAGTGAGTGGATGGCGCTCTATTTGGGTATGGAGCCAGAAGTTGCTGACTTTGAGTGTCAGACGACAAATGGGCCTCATATCCGGTTCACCACACTGAAAGCTTATTTCGAGCACCACCTTGTGGCGGCGGGCGAATCCGAGGAGGAGGATGACGCCCTATTTGTGCAGTATCACTGTGGCTGCACTCTCCGGTGCTGGTACGTGTTTGTGGTTTTTTTTGGAAAGGGAGTGTGTGCGAGTTGTGGACAAGAGTGCAAGGTACGTCGACGTGACCTACCTCCTCTATTTCATGGACTTGACTACCGTTCACCAGTGGAACTGGGGGTCAGCTGTTGTGGCATACCTATACCAGAAGCTGAATGAGGCCTCCAACTGGAGGACCAGGCAGTTGACCGGATCCTGCATACTACTTACGGTCCGTTTCATTTTAATTATTTCACATTTTTTTACGTTTCGTATTTATTTTTAATGCATTATCGTGTTTGTGTTTCAGAGCTGGATCATCTCCTACTTCCCCCGCATCCACGGCTTCCGCGTTGATTCTGCGTACGAGGACGTCATGCCCAGGGCCGCCCGATATGTTCTCTAGAGGGGGAACAATGCAGTGGGACCATACCGTGGGTACCTCGACCGCACGATGCACGATGACATCAGTTAGAGGTCATTCAGCGACTACACTGATGTTGTCCCCTTTGACAGCATCTCGTTATATTCTGGCTGGTTGGCATGCGGGACCAACACCATGGTGCGGTATCTCCCTGAGCGGTGCATGCGGTAGTTTGGATTTGTGCAGATGATACCCAGGTCACCTTTTGAGGCTGCTCCCGACACAATGACCCGAGTGCAGCTCACTGGCATATTTGAGGATTGGGAGCGTCGTGTGGTCCCGGAGGAGTATCGTCGCATTCGGGTCACCTAGGTCTGGCACAGTGTGGAGGGGTATGTCACATGGTTCTATCGGGTGTCACATCCTCTGATGAGACCCGACGCTCCCGGCCCTCCTATGTCAGCACACGAGGAGATCCTGGAGAACCAGCAGGCCGAGGATGACCACACCATTGGTCTTCTGCCGATCTGCCTGCGGATAGAGATTCTTAGGCGGGACGCGTTGGATCGAGGTATCGTTGATCGGGGCGGTCCAGAGGCAGTCTTCGTGATGGAGAGGATCGTCACTGATGCGGGCCGTGCGGCGGCATACAGGCAGCAGAGGAGGTCCCAGGGAGAGATGGTTAGGCATACCCAGTAGGGGTCCGGGTTTATTTTTTTTGTATTTGGATTATATATTTCGCACTATGACTCGGTCTATATATATTATTTGAATTTTATTTATTATATTAGTATTTTACGTTGTTATGTTGTTTGTTTTGTACGACTTTTCCGTTTTGTATATATTATACGTTTTGTATATCTTTCGTACGGGACTATTAGAAAAAGCATAAAAAAATAGACTTCTGCATAATTTGGAAATGCACTTCTGAATTACACTAAATTCTGAAAAAAGGTGTTTTCGAAAGTGCATCTCCGAAAACACCCCCCATTTGGTGTTTTCGGAGATGCATTTCCGAAGTCTGGAAAAATTTTAAAAAAAAAACTTCAGAAATGCATTTTCGAAGCAGGGGTAAAGTGGGATTTTCGCTAGGAGTGATCCCCATATGGAGGTGGGTAAAGAAATTTCCTATTTATTATTGTATTTTAAATCATATTGTTAAAACATTCAACGTTATTACATTATTATATTTAAAGTTACTTTATTATAAAGTTATTTGAGAAGGTGAAAAAGAAAAAATACAATAGTCAATATATGTGACGAAGATGGCGCGATAATGCTAAGAAATATTTGGGAAGACTGAAATTGAAACCATAAGTGTAAGGATGAGAAAATTGTTCGTAATCATAAGACTAACGTATAATAGGTTTAGGTTTGAGTTGGATGTGGGTTAAGTAAAACTTAGGTTGTAATATAATGCGGTTTGATTCGGTTTAGTTTTGAAAATACAAATCGCAAACCAAACCGAACCGAACTATGCGGTTTTGTTAAAAGATGACTCTCAAACAAATCCGAACCAAAAGCTATTTTTTGCAGTTTCGTTTTAATTTGCGATTTTCTATTAGGTTTGTTTGGTTTTGAACACCCCTACTCTTTAGTATAACACTTATATAAATCTCACATAAGTTCATTTTATTTATTGATGTTTAGGATCTTATTTTGTCTTTTGTTCTCTTATATTTTCTCTGAATTTATTTATAAAAAATATATATTTTTAAATCATTAAAAAACAATGTATTTGTAAAAAACAATGTATTTGTAAAAAGTAATATATATTGTTTAGATATATTATTTATTTAATATATTTAAAAAAAAAAATAACACCAGAAAAAATATTTTATAAATTAATTGTAGGTGTCTTTCTCGAACTTTTATCCAATTTTCTTACAATTTATCTTAATTATTATTCTATTTTATGTTCTCAATAGCAACAAGTATAAGAAACACTTAAATAAAATTTTATAACTGTAATTCTCTCGAATTTATTCACTTTATTTCAATACAGTTCTACATTTAAAATAAAAATAATTATGATATTTTGGTTCTAGGTAGAACAATTATATACGCAATCACATTCATAAGTTGAGGGATCTTCACCAACACATGTTCCATGACCTTTAAATGCTTGAGAACACCATTCTCCACATGATGCAAGAACGCATTCACCTTCACGAAATGCAAGACATTATTCTGCATCACTTGTCTCTGCTATAACTGTAATGAAATAAAAAAGAAAAACTACATTAAAAACAATTTGTGAAAATAATAGCATAATTGAAAAAATTGATTGAAAAATAGTATACCTAAAAAAATGAAGGCAACAGCGATAATTGACATGAAGGAAAACTTAGCCATTTCAAATATTTTGCTTCAATATCAAAAGCAGAAATAAAATTCAGTATTGTTAAAAGAATTTCAGAGGTTTATATAGAGCATCTAATATCAAATACTTTCGAATACTTAGTAAAGTTGAATAAAGAAATATGCTTTACGATAGAAACAATTATAAAAAAATTAAAATATGACATACTTACCTTATATAAAATAGTATTTTATGGTGAATTCTTATTTACCCAACTCAAAAAGTTGGGTAAGGTTACCTCCTTGTAAAATGTTTTAAAAATAACAAACATGTGTAGTATTTTAATAAATAATTAAATGTGTTAAATCAGATGGAATCATGTGGTTAGAGAAGTTGTCCCCGAAATTTATTTCTTAAATGTTATATTTAGGTCCATTTTAGTCAAAAATATATATTATTTACACTAAGAGACAAACTTTAAAAAAATTGGAGTGATTATATTTTAATAATGACTATTATATTTTTAATAAATTTCTGAGCCTAAAATTTTGTATGTATTTGATATTTTTAAATGAAAAAGTTATCTGTATTATAGTATGAATTTTAAAAACATTTTTAGTATTTTGTATTCATTTATTTATAATGATAATCAAAATATCAATGATGTGTCAGCATAAAATTAATAGCTTGATTTTATAATTTTAAATAAGGAAATTCAAAAACCATGTGAAAAATTCTTAAATGGTCATTATTATTATTATTATTATTATTTTTTAATATTAATAATTAAAATTAATTGTTATATATTATCCGTGTAAAAAATTATACACGGTTCATTCATTATCATCATCAATTTTTATTATTTTATAAATAGTTAAAATAAAAATTAAATTTCTCTCAACATCTAACTTTTATGATCTAACATCTTTAATATATTAAAACAGAATACATGTTTAGGCGTCAACTTTAGACCAAAATCCCGCCTAAACACGTGAATCGCACGGGGTAAAGTACTAGTTTTTGATAAAAGGTGGACACCTAACACCAAAAGGAAAATCCACACTTTTCCCCAATAGATCAAATCAAATCATATCAAACAAGCACTTTTAGTTAGGTTAAAAATCTTTAATATATTAAAACAGAATACATGTTTATGCGTCAACTTTAGATCAAAATCCCGCCTAAACGCGTGCATCGCACGGGATAAAGTACTAGTTCATGATTAAGTGACCAAACAACATTTTTTTTACTAACATGCACATATGGAAGTAGTGTATTTTTTTTTCTTTCATTTTTTTCTTGGAGGCATTGACCGTTTTGTACCACTTGTCATTGTTGTAAGTGTAAAAATAAATAGTATAATTATCTTTAAAAATTTATTTTTATTATGTAGTGTGAGATTTATTTAATTGTGTGTTATTGTGTTAGTTATGTTATTTGAATTATTAGGTGGATAATATAATAATTTAATTAGGCCTAATTATTAGAAATAGTAGTAATAAGGGGATGAGAGTGACTAAGTTCATTTAACCAACTAAGATAGTAAGGGTGGAGATTAAGTTAGTCTCATAATTTTTATCTAGTGAAAGAAAAGAGAGAGAACAAGAGAAGAATAGAGAAAAGATAAGGAAAACATAGAAGAAGAAGAAGAAGAAGAAGAAATCTTCATGAGGTAAAGGGGGGAATCTATGTTATTATGGGTGTATATGTTAAGCAATGGGTAGATTACATGTTAGGTGTGCTTCATCTCAATTTCTCATAACTATGTATGTTAGGGTTTAGGTAGAATCTAAGGAAATTGAGTGAATAATCATGTTTACGTTGTTATGTTGATAACCCATAATAGAACCATGATTAAGAACCTATCTATGTATGATTAGGGGTTGTTCTTAGGTGTTTATTTGGTTTAAAACAAATTTTTGAAAATGCTGTCAAAATGGTTTTTTTTTCTTTCAAAAATCGTAGCGGGCGCTTAGCGCGCTCCTGAAAATCATGTAAACCATGTTATAGAAGGTATCGCGCTTAGCGTGGCACAGGGCACGCTTAGCGCGGGTTCCTAAATTGAAAATTATTATTTTTGGAAAATGGTTTCTGAATAGGGAAGCTTATAATTTATTATAATTTCTAAGAATTTTTTGGAGTATATTGTGCAAGTTTGGATAGGTTTAGAAGGCATTTTGTGTGGAACTTGACTTGGTGAACTCTTGTGTTTCTATTTTTTACTTTGGTGAATTGTGGAAGATAACACGGATTGGCATGTCTGTTATGTGTTATGTGTAATCGATAAATGCTATGTGAATGCTTTATTGATAATGTATATTGTGCAACGTGTTGGAGGATAATTTGATATGTGCGAATTATTGTGATATGCTTGGATAATTTAGGTTGCGTGATAATCTTAATTGAATATATTGTTAGTCTTATTGCACATGCATTCATGGGGAGATTGTACTCTGGTTGTGACTTTGATCCTAGGGTGGAAACGGAAGCGGTGAACTATAGTTCATATTGTTGGCTTGGATCCTAGTCCAGATTGGGAGCGTGGCTTTGATTCTAGAAATGAATCTAAAGCAAGGTGAACTTGATGTTCATGATGGTACACATGCTGAAGGAGTGAAAAACACTTAGAAATGTGGGGATTGAATAAGTGTAACTTCTCAAAATGGTAGAAAAAAACAAAGAACACAATTATTTTTATCCTGGTTCGTTGTTAACCAAATTACTCCAGTCCACCCCTGACAAGGTGATTTACCTCAACTGAGGATTTAATCCACTAATAAACTGATTACAATGGTTCTCTACTTAGACACTCTCTAAGTCTTCTAGAGTCTATAGATCGCAACTTGATCACTCTAAGAAATCCTTTTACAATCAATGTAAAATAAATTATACAAGAGTTTAGATTACTTCTAATAAAGCTGTAACCACCAAGTGATATTTCTCTTAAGTTTCTAGTTCTTAACACTCACTAAAATTATTAAAAAGTTGTGAGGTTGAAGATGAAGTTCTTCTTTGATTTTCAGTTTGACAGCGTTTCGGTGTATTTGCGCAAGAGTGTTGTATGTTGCTTATGAATGGAACTTATATATATAGGCGCTTGAGAGGAAACGACCGTTGGGTGCATTTAATGCTTTGCGTGAATAGTACAAAGTTGCATTTAATGTTTCACACTTTTGTCAACTACCTCAAGCCATGCTTTTGCTGCTTTTACTGACTTTGCCTTTTGTAGTTTCTAACGTTCCTTTTGTCAGTCATAGATTTGACGTCATAGCCTTTTGTACTTGTACTTTCTTCTGGACTCAGAATGTGTAGAATAAACATTTGAATTTCAGAGTCTTCAGCTTTGGTGCAGATGCAACTTCTGTCTTCAGACTTGAAGTGCTTTGAGCGTGATACCATCAGAGCTCCAGAGCTTTTACTTATGTCTGCCATCTTCTGATGCTTGCCAGATCATGTTCTGATTCTGCAGGACCATCTTCTGATGTCTTGCCAGACCATGTGCTGATGAAGCCATCCAGAACTTCTGGGTCAGTGCTTCTGAGCGCTGATTTGTGCATACTCTTTTATACTTTTCCTGAAATGGAAACGTAAAGGATTAGCGTACCACATTCTCTTATACAAAATTCATACATAATGTTATCATCAAAACTAAGAATATTGATTAGAATATTTCCTGTTCTAACACATACATGAGTCGTATTAAATTGCATTGGAGTCACATTGGTTGCTATGTGATGTGTTTGAATTTGATGTGTGTTAATGTGATAATTGGAACTTGCTATCTTGGTTGAATATCAGTGATAATTATGTTATTTGTGATAATTGTAGAATTCTTATGATTATGAAGTGTGATGAATTGTTGTACATTCATGTTCTATATTCATTGTTCATATTTTATACACTTAGGATGGTGTGAATTCTCACCCTTCTTTTGTAATGATTTTTTATGCGACATCGCACAGGTTCCGAAGAATAGTTGTGCTTGTACGAGGATTATCCGAGGAGCTTGTTCGGTTATTTCGCTTGTTTAGGTAGTGAGTCGATGCTCTGGTCATGTAACACTGGGGTATTTGAACTCATGTTTTGTTTCTATGAGATATTGTTATATACTCTTATTTGACATTGTATGTTGATATTATGTTAAATGGCCTTGGTGCCGATATTTAGATTCATATGACATAATTATGAGGTGATATTATCGTTATGTTGGTAGATGATTATAGTATGGGATATGATCATTGAAATTATTTTGAGTAACCAATATTCCGTTGCGATATGCATATTAAGGAAACATGAAGTTTTAAATATGTGTTATAATTATGATCAGATGTATGTGATGTATGGTTTTGTTGGTTTTCATTGTTGTGAAAACGGCATGTGGCACCCTTTTGTTATATGCATGTTATATTACTCTGTATTTGTATTGAGTTATTTGGGGTTAGAAAAGGGGTGTTACAGAGGCGACATCAAACTCTTCTTAAGTTATTGAAAACTCTCTTCACATTTCACATCCCAAACGAAAGCTTGACCATTCATGGTTAGCTGAATCAATGGCAATGCTAATTTAGTAAAGTCTTCGATGATGTTCCCGTAATAACTAGCTAATTCAGGATAACTCCCAATCTCTGTCACTTACTTCAGAGCATCCCACTACACTAAGGCCTCAACTTTTGACAGATCAACTACAATACCATCATTAAAAATTACATGGCTAAGAAGACTCACTTCTCTTAACCAAAAATCACACTTAGATAGCTTAGCATATAATTGTTTCTCCTTAATCAATTCCAACACAATCCTCAGGTGTTCAGCATGCTCTTCGTCCATCTTCGAATAAATTAGTATGTCGTCAATAAACATAACCACAAACTTATCCAAGTACTGATGAAAAGTCCTATTCATATATTCCATAAACACACTTGGCGTATTGGTTACACCAAACGGCATCACAGAATATTCGTAGTGACCATACCTCGTTCTAAAAGTAGACTTTTGAATATCTTTAGTCTTCCTACGAATCTGATGATATCTCAACATCAACGAGAATCAAAATCCTACATCAATCATTCCCCCATATCATTCATAATTGACAACCATTACCCACCCTTACTTGTTTATTTCCAAAAATATTAAACAATCCTTGATTTCTCCTAAGTCCTTCTTCTCCTTCCTCTTACCCTAGCCTTTATTTCTTCTCTTTCAACTTTCACGTACTAGCAAAATAAAAACTCATATAATCTCTAACTCTCCTATTTATAATGACTAATTATTCAATTGGGTTTTACCCCTTCTACCCTCACTTACTCCTCTAACTCTTTATTTTGTCCACATTCTTCTTCCATATGCCAACTTTACCCTTTTTCTCTCTATTCTCCTTTTTAATTAAATAAATCACAAAAATCATTTTTATTATAATTATTAAATAATTTCAATAATTTTAAACTACTCCACTCATCTCTAATTAGTCTCCAAACCCCTCTACCTCATGGTCACACTCCCTAACCACACAAAATAATTTAATTAATAATATTTATCAATTATTTCTAATTTCCTTATCTTTATAATACTCCTACTAAATTCTCTCTCTCACACACACGCGCACGCACACTCACACGCACACGCACACAATAATTGAAATAAACATATAAATCATTTACTAACTCAATAAACAAAACAACTAAATTCAATTAAATAAATTAATTGAATTTGCGATGTTACAGGTCGGAACGGTCAAACCGTAAACTGGAGGAGTCGTCGGTCTAGTTTGATTGTTAGATCGGATATGTGATTGAACCAGTGGGAACTGGTCAGAACCAGCCAAAAATTGACAAAAAATTAGTGAAAGTTTTTAAAAACCAAGTCATTGGTTTCAATCGATTTAATAAATATATAGTTTTGTTATAGAGATCGGTTTATTCAACCGAGTTAGGGGTGTTCGCGATGCGGTTTGACGGTTTTGATGTAAAAAATCACTCGAACCGCAAGAGGAAAAAATGTGTGGTTTGGTTTGGTTCGGTTGACTTTTAGAAGTAAAACCGAACCAAAGCAAACCAAACCAATGCGATTTGAATTGGTTCGGTTTTTTTTTTACAAAAATTTATTGAGTCATACATACACATATTGATGACAACATAGCTTTGTATTTAGTCATTTATGCGTTATCAAATAACAACAAAATTCATCATATTTGGATAACAACTTTCTATTTAATATACAAAAATAAGATTAGATAAAAGTGGAATAAAAAACATAAAATAGTAGCATAAAATAATATCAAAAACATTATAATGAAATAGAAAAAAAGAGGAGATGAAATATTAAAGAAGATGAAAAAGAAAGAGCAAAAGAGATGCGATTAGATAAGAAGATGAACATTAAAAACGTAATTGGAAGAGAGAACAGTAGAATAAAAATAATAAGATGAAAAAGAAAGAACTTAAGAAATGAAAGACAAGAAAAGAATATCTGATATGTATTTGGAAAAGAAGATGAGAAGAAGGTGCAATACCGCTTGGAGAGATTTGAGAAAACTTAAACTGAAACTTTAAGTGTGAGGAAGAGAAAATCATTCGTAATTGTAAGACTAATGCATAATAAGTTTGAGTTTGGGTTGAATATAAGTTGATTGAAGTTTAGGGGGTTGTAACATAATGTGGTTTGATTCGGTTTGGTTTGGTTTGTAAAATACAAACCGCAAACCGAACCGAACTGCGCAATTTGTTAAAAAATGGCCCAAACACATTTGAACCAAATGTGGTTTTTGGCGGTTTCGGTTTGGTTTGATTCGGTTTTACAGTTTTCAATTGGGTCAGTTTGGTTTTGAACACCCCTAAACCGAGTTATTCGGTTTAGTCATATGATTCGACCAGTGATCCAGTGGTTCGACTTATCATGAGTTGCATCTTTATCATGATGAAAGTCTCTGTATTTTTCTTTATAGTTGTCATCATCAAAAGATTATGTCTTGATAAAAGATCCATTACCTGCCAAATAAAAGATCTACTTTCAGATGATGACAACGCATCTCTCAGGAGAGGTGGTAAAAGATACATGATATATTTGGAGTGACAAAACTCCTCCTGAGTTAGATAAAATATATACCCTCCCTCAAGTTTATCAAATCGTTGCTTAAGTGAATTATTTGATTTATCAATGGTTGCATCTTTATCATGATGGATGTCTTCGTACTTTAATCGCAAAAGATGTTGTCTTGATAAAAGGTCTATTACTTGCAAAATAAGGTTCCACAAAAATAGCGTGCGCATTATGAGAAGGTACACAATCCCTAAATTTCAATTTCACTATACTCATTTTAAATCTTGAACTGACTTGGATGTTTGAGTGTTAACCATGTAGGTCCAAATATCTTTTAGGTTATTATACTATTTTAAAAATTAAAAATTTTGTAATGATAATGACTATTTTTTCATTCTAGACAAAATCTTTTCAAAAAATATCAAATACTTTTCTATATTTTTTTAAAAATTTGTTTTCGGAAGTCTTCTTCTCTCCTCTTCAAACTCCCAAACATAACCTAAATACCTCAAGAACACTAGTTAGCATTTCCTAAAAAATATAAATTTGATGTACATTTTCTCTTTCCTTATCTCTTTTACAAAATTTGTATAGTTTTCCATGTTTAGGTTTTTATTGCTTTTTCTATAATCACATGTTGCTAGATTTTTAATAGCTTATAGTTTTACATTACATCTACTTCTTCCCGGTGATTATTGTTATAGTTTTACATTACATCTACTTCTTCCCGGTGATTATTGTTGCAAGACTCTTGATAAGAGATAAACTATTCAATTCAAATTTAATCATTTTGTATAGTTTTACATTTTTGTGTAAGCTTAGACATATGTCTACTTTTTTTTCCAATGATTATAGTCGCATAGGCTCTTAATATTAGATTAATTAATAGATTCAATTTAAATATTTTGTGTAAATTGAATTTCGTTAATTGATGCATTGTTTCTTTGGCATCTTCATCTCGTTTTTTGTAAAAATTCTGATGTAAAAATAAAACTCTGGTTTTTTAAAACAAAAATTTAAAAAGGATTCTACAATTGTGATTTTTTGTTCACCAGAAAGAAAATTTAGATTCTTAGCTATGCTTGCTTAGCATTTGGACTTTTAAGTGTTTTATGTTGTATTGACTATATGTTCTACAAATACATTGTATATGAACTCAACGGTCATTCAATCAAATTTCCTTCTCAGTCTCACCAAATAGATTAAAATGGTATAAATGGCAAAGCAAGTTGTGATTAATGAAAGAAGAAAAAAAGTGTTGTAATTCACCGACATAAACAAAATTTCCTCTTCGAAAATATATGCGGCATCTTGATATTCAAGGTATTATCCAAGGAATACTCCCGAGTCAAACATGACTGAGTGCCGAAGCTGTTTCCTCCAAAATAGGTTCTAAAAAATCTCACTACAAATAAACAAACAAATTGCAAATCTGGATGGATTCGAACCACCACCTCACAGACATTCCAGTATGCTACACCAAAATTTTCTGAGTGCTCTACCTATTTGAGCTACAGATTTTTCATGGTAAAGATGAGGTGAGAAATATCCAAGTGATACCAGATATAGATGATTCAATATTTCAGAAATTTCTCATCCCTTCCTGCAGGTCAATTGATAAATTATATAAATAGAGAATTGCTCCATGAGTTTTAGGCATGGAGGACGTCAGCAAAATGATAAGTTCTCGGATGCGCCAAAACTCCAACACCGAGGAATATTCCTCATACTGCCTCACCGAGGAATATTCCTCATACTGAAAGCAAAGAATCAGATCACTGCAGTCCCATTCTGACCTGAAATTCTTACTGCAGTCACTAACTATTTTTCTGTCAATTTCACCTCAACCAAGTGTGCACCTTTGATCAATCAGAAAGTCCACTTCAAAGCATCTACAGATATAAATTTAGACGAATACTAATTGTAAAAGAACAAGTTTTTAAAAAAGGCAGAACAGCCATTTTATAAAAATGCAATCAACTCCTTTAAAAACAAAGTATCGTAGTCAAACTTTAACTGTTAAGATTACTTAACACGTCCCTAAACCTAATACTAAAGGAAATCTAATAAAAAATGGCTAAAAGTTTGAGATTAAACCCAGAGATCCTTTGATTTTGAAAACTTAATTACTCGCGGAGAATAAAAATCATTATATCAAATCGGACAAGAGCAACACATGTAACCAACAAAATGTTCATTCGAACGTAGATAGAACAAGAGCAACACACCACTCTGTATAAAAGTAGACAATATATCAAATTTCTATAAAAAAGACTACCACAAAATACAAAAACTTACATCAATCTTCAAAATCTGAAAAACTACATTCCTATGTTTTACTGAAAAGGATCATAGTGATAATTTTATAAAGGTCACGGATTTTAAGATTTGTTAGTAAAAAAAGGTCCTTCGCGTGATAAATAAAGAAGACAAATAGTCCTACATAAAAACAAGTTCGTTTTTGAAATAGAATACTTCATAAGAATTGCAAATCCCAGATATAACAAAAAAGTACATTCTATATGAATCTTTGGCATCCATATTCACATTAGAAAAAAAAACAAAAATAACCACCAAGTCATTAATAATTAATAATTAATAATTAAAGAAAAATCAAAAAAGATAAAATTTAAATAATAAATCTGAACAACACACAGAAGTGCATATTTGTTATACAATAATGCAATCTGAATCCTGAATAAAAAAATTAATTAATAAATATAACTAACGTATTTGCATCAATTTGAAGTTCTCAGAATAACCATTTAAGTTGAATACTCAGTCTAATACTATTATAATGAGAATAAGAAATTGAAACATAAAATTGCATTACCTAAACTGCTAAACATTATGAAAACAAGAAAACATTACTTTGCTTAACACATGTGAGAGATCTTTACTCATCTTTACCTTGAAGATTGAGGATGGACCCATACATGAATCCAAAGTATTGCTTCATTCCATGATTGTTGTTCTCACGTAGCAATTACAATCCCTACGTTGGTATTGTTGGTAAATGGTTATTAGCCAATAATCATCTAATATATATCTGTGAACAACCTATATAGAGAGCAAAACTTTATTTAACAATAGATGCAAATGAATTCAACACCATCCATGTAAGGAGTTTGATATCTATACTTAATCAAAGTACCATCCATGTAAATATTCAAATTCTGCACCAATATACTTTAATTAAACAAAATACTGTATCTTGATTGGTGTTATTGATGAATTGTACAATAAACTTCAAGTTAATAAAATAGCCAACAGAAGTTGAAACCATAGGAAACCTGATGAAAAGTTAATTTCGACTAACAGAATTAATTATAAGTGAAATTGAAATTCATAACAGATCAAACAAAAATAACTAAAATTAATACTTTATTTAAAATGTTATTTGCCAAATTAATATGAATAATACCTTGAGATGGAATCGGAGATATGCAAGGTGCTATGGAGAGTTGGGATCGTAATATAATAATAAAGAAAAAAGAAAAAAAAAAGAGAAAGACGCACACCACGCGAGGGAGAGAACCCGGGCAAAATCCCATGCGATCTCTCCGAAAAATCAACCATTTATTATTTTATTGACCGGCCAAGCAAGCGCACCTGACATGGCAAAGGTCGGAAGAGGCCTATAATCTGGATACATCCTACATCCCTCCTGCAAAGCTCTCAATCATGTACATAATATCAAACTCCATACATTCCTATCAACCCCCATCGCCTATCAAACTCCATACATCACCTATCAACCCGCATCGCCTATCAACCCGCATCGCCTATCAAACTCCATACATCGCCTATAGTTCAAAAGCTGAAACATCCTTAATTATAAACTGGCAACAGTTCAAGAGTTGAAACATCCTTAATTATATAACCTGGCAGCACAACTATATAGATCTGACTCCATAGAGCACCTACAAATAAAACCTGGAGAGCCTTGATTTACAAAAGTATCAATGAGTTCTCCATGAATATTCCCATCTGGAGAATTGGATTTAGAAAAGAGAAAACAGAATCAATTAATAAAAATTAACTACCAGTAAAACCTAAAAGCCAAAACAAAATTCAATCCAAAAGAGGTGGTACCTGAAAGAAACCATTATCGTGTAAATCTGAAATCCTAAAATCCGTTGAATGGAATGATAGTAAAGAATAATTATTCCCATTCTTTCTTGTATAATTGATTTTTGGGAATGAATGGTTGGATTAACGTTGTTGCCCTTGCTATGTAATTTTCTTGTATAATTGATTTTTGGGAATGAATGGTTGGATTAACGTTGTTGCCCTTGCTATGTAATTAATAGATGGTAACTTTACAATGAACATCTAATATATATCCATAATCAAGCTTTAGAATATACATTTCAGATAACAAATATGTACATCTGGAAAACTAACCTAGACAACAAATTTCATATCTAATATCTAATTCAACAGCAATACTGTATTTACAAACAATTCTATTAGTTAGTTTAGTTTTTAATAGGAAGCTATGAAATGTTAATTTTGAATTGGCCTGAAATTGGTTAAATTTTAACAGAAATTAATTAAATTGAAATTCAGATTAATCAGAACTGATACTTAAATTGATATCTATCTAAACTAATATTAATTTGGATTGTTATTTACCATTGAAAAGATGAATAATACCTTGATATGGAGATGGAGAATTTCTTGGAGGATTATGCATGGTGCTATGGCGAGTAGAGCATAATAATAAAGAAGCATAAAAAAAGAGACAAACACCACACGAGGGAGAGATCCCAGGCAAAATCCCCGTGCGATCTCTCCCAAAAACCAACAAATCTTTTTTATTTTATTTTTTTGACCTGCCAAGCAAGCGCACCTGACATGGCAAAGGTCGGATGACAAGAGCGCATCGAAGCCTATAATCCTGATACATCCTACGTCCATTCTACCACTCCCGCAAAGCTCTCAATCATATACATAATTAACACATAGAAGATCTGCAACATCTCTCTATGGTGTATCAAACTTCATGGAGCCCCTACAGTTTTAGAGCTGAATCCGTAATTATAAACAATATATAGATCTGTCTCCGATATACTTGACGATCGGCCTCCATACCTGCAAAAAACCTCGATAGTCTTGATTTACATAGAATCATGGATCTCTCGATGAAAAACTCCAGAAACCAAAACGATCGTGAAGATCGCATCCATGCACCGTGGATCTGACGGGTAGAGAATCAGATCTATATGAAAAGGAAAAATAGAATCAATCAAACTACAAGAAACAAAACAAAATTCGATCCATACCTGAACGAAACCATTATCGACGTGTAAATCTCCATCATATATGTGTAATATAATTCCGGTGCCGATCGACGTTTAACGGAGATAGGTGAAGGAGGCTATCGGAAATTGAAAGAGAACGGAGGTACGAAAAGAGTTCCAAACCCTAAAATCAGATGAATGGAATGGGATATGGGAATGTTCTTCCCAATCTTCGTTTTATAATTGATTTTTGGAATCGAACGGCTGGGATGATAATTGATTTTTGGAAAACGAACGGCTGGGATTACTTGTGTTGACGTGTTTATTTGGTGACGTGTAACGTTTGGTGCGGCACGTTTAACAGCAGGGGAGTAAATGTTTATTATCTGTCAAGTTTTGAACAATTTACAAGGGCATTTAAGTAAAATAGAGTCATATATTATAGCGGTTTGTCCAGCGCTGCAAGTAAGGCATGGATGAGGGAGATGGCAAGTGTGAATTGTGAGAATATTTCATCTTTGCGTGAAGACCACGTGAATCACGTCCCAAATAGAATATTCTAGAATAAGATGAAGTATGTCCCACTTAAAATCCGAGAATACGAGAGTTGGGAAAACTTTTTTTTTACAAGAGCAAAATTAACTTTTATTAGTATGAATCAAAAGTTTAATATAAAGAGGAACAGGATCAATAATATTGCGTCTAACCTAAGAATTGATCACTTTCACTAGAGAATCGGCAAACAAATTAGTTTGACGTTTGATAAACTCAATTTTAAAGTTGGGAAAATTTTGTAACAACAGATTGATAATAATAGAATAAAACTTAGAAATTTCAGTGGTTGCAGAACGCATGGTTTACACCACCCGAGAGTCGCTTTCGCAGACAACATGATCAAGATTCAAAGATATAGCGCTCTGGATAGCTTCTTTGAGGGCTAAAATTTCCTCTTCTAAGACAGAAAGATTATCGGGCTTCTTTGAGGGCTTCTTTGATATTCCAAATGATATTCCAATTAACCATATTATTCGGATTAGAAGGATTTTTTCTGGGCATTCCTCCACACCCGATAACCTGACTGCACACTATAACTACCATTTCATTCCTCCTTCCAAACCAATGCATCCTCCGTAACCTCCTTCACCAACGGGAGTTGAATTATTCGGGGGTAAATAAAAATTCGCTAACATTACAAGAGGTAAAATATTTTTTTTTGTTTTGAATATATTTTTTTTACCAAAGCAAAACTAACTTCTTTCATTCAACAAAATGAGTTCAATACAAGGAGGTATACAATTAACGTAACTACGTCGAGACCAAGAATTGGTCGCCTTTGTTAGACAATGTGCAACCATATTCGCTTGACGCTTAACAAACTATACCTCAAAGTTTGGGAAATTAAGTAATAAAAGCTTAATAGATCGAATAATAAAATTAAACTCGGAGCCTCCGATAACATTGGAATGGATAGCATGCACCACTCTTTGTGAATCACTCTCGAATACGACATGATCAAGATGATGTGTTAAGGTTCCATGGATAGCTTCTTTCAGTGCCAACGCCTCCGCTTCATCAACAGATAAGTGACCAACATCCCAAGCAACTCCGGCCTGGATAAAATTCCCCAAATTATCTCGGACACACCAACCTCTATTTGTGGTTCGATGAATACTATTGAACCCCGCATCTACGTTACACTTAAGCCAACCCAAAGGGGGGCATCCAACGATACACCATATGGGGGGCAACCACACTATCTGGACTATTTTGTGCCATATGCCAATTCTGCCACCTGTGGAAAGCTAACCAACCAAGTCTAGACGCCTCCTCCTTCTCATTATTCCAAATAAAATTATTTCTATTATGCCATAAGGTTTCAATCATAACCGCAATACGACCTGCCACCTTCCTATCCACCTCGCTGCACACATTCAAGAGAAGCGATTTAATATCATTAGAACTAGTGATAAGGGGTGCAACAGTATCGAACAAACCTGTTGTCCTCCAATAAGAATTAGTTTCAGGACACCCAAAGAAGACGTGTCATTCATCCTCTTCAGCAACATCACAAAACGGGCAAGTAGAAGGGCAAGGAACATGGTGTTGAATAAGATGAACCCGGGAAAGCAAACATCCTGAACAAATCCGCCAAATAAGATGTTTCACACGGGGTGGTGCAATAATAGACCACAAACCTTGCCAATTATCCTTGTGACGCTCCGGATGATAACACTTCTTTTTACTCTTCCACACTCGGTAACCTGAACAAACACTATACTGGCCATCATGCTCTTCTATCCAAACCACTCTATCTTCAATAACATCCTCCACTAGCGGAACCATAAGGATTTCCTCCGCCCCTACAGAATCAAACAAATCATGGATCACTCTCATATTCCACTGTTTAACAGTAGGAAGCAACAAGTCTTTAAAAACCAATTATAAGTGCCTTGATGTTGCGGCCCTTGCATACATCCTTTTGATCTTCCTCAAATCCAAGGTTCATTCATCACTTTTATATGGCTACCATCACCTATACTCCACCTGCAACCAATAGTTAGCACCTCCCTTGCTTTCCAGATACTTCTCCAAACATAGCTAGGATTATAACCAAGATTAGCATCAAAGAAGGTAGTTTTAGGGAAGTACCTTGCTTTAAAGAACCTCGACACTAACGCTTGCGGATTATTCATGAGAAACCAACCCTGTTTAGCAACCATAGCCATGTTAAAGGCTCTAAAATCTCTGAAACTGAGACCTCCCTCCCTCTTTGAGCAAGCTAATTTATCCCATGCCATCCATCGAATACCATTCCGATTAGAACCCCCACACCACCAGAACGCATTCAACATCTTCTCAATATCACTAATCACCGCTTCAGAAAGAATATAGATACTCATCACATACGCCGGTATAGCTTGGAGAACCGATTTGGTCATTACTTCTTTCCCCGCTTTAGACAAGGATCGTCCTTTACAAGAATTAATTCTTTCCTAAATTCGATCTTTGATAAATGCAAAAGTAGCCTTTTTACTCCTTCCAATCATAGAGGGAAAACCCAAATACTTCCCCGTACCTAACACATGTCGGACTCCCATAACCTTGGCTAGATCCTCTTGTGCCGGCAGACTGAGGTTGCGGCTAAAGAAGACCTCCGATTTATTCAAATTAATATTCTGACCGGTAGCTTTAGCATAAGTTTTAAGAACCTTTATAAGTTGTGATACCTCCGCTACATTGGCCCTGTAAAACAGAAAACGGTCGTCAGCAAAAAGCAGATGTGACACACTAGGTGCCCCTCTGCATATTTGGACTCCATGGATATCCCCCTTAGCAACGGTCCCCTTGATAAGGGTCGATAGTCCTTCAGAAATAAGAATAAAAAGGTAAGGCGACAGTGGGTCGCCTTGCCTGAGTCCTCTTCCTGGCATAATAGGTCCTACTATGTCCGAGTTGACAAGTACAAAATAGTGAACCGAAGTAACACACGTCATGATACAATGTGTCCACCTCTCATCAAAACCCATCTTCAACATAATACCTCTAAGAAATCCCCAGTCCACCCTGTCATATGCTTTACTTATATCTATCTTAAGGGCCATATGAGCTCTCCTTCCTTTCGTCTTTCTCTTAAGGGTGTGGATAATTTCGGTCGCAATCATGGCATTATGCAATATAGAACGGCCCTCCACAAAAGCTGATTGTTCCTTCGAAACACATTTGTCCAAGAGAGGCTTCATTCTATTTGCCAATGCTTTAGAAACCACTTTGTAAATAACTTTACAGAGCGATATTGGACGATAATCTTGCATTCTACTTGGCTGCCCACACTTCGGAATCAAACATATATTCGTGTCATTTATAGAATCAGGAAAGTAGCCTCTTTCTAGCCACTCTGATGCTGCCTTAAAAATATCATCTCCACAAACCTCCCAAAAGTGTTGGTAAAAACCCGGATTGAAACCGTCAGGCCCCGGTGATTTATCCGGATGCATGTCCATTACAGCTGTATACAATTCAGCTCTGGAAATGGGAGAAATCAGTCTATTGTTATCTTCCGCTGAAACCCTCTGCGAGATCCCTTGCAATACAGGATCATACTCAGTGCTGGTGCTGCACGTGAATATATCCTTAAAATACTTATTGGCAACATCACCTAGCCCCTGCTGATCCTTTACAACGCTGCCACCATCATTGGTTAAGCTTATAATTTTCCTAGCATTCTTACGAGCAGTCGCCGAGAGATGAAATAATATCGTATTCATATCACCATCTTTTAACCAATGCATCTTAGCTCTCCGTCTCCAATACAAATCTTCACTTAACAAAGCTTTATTATACTCACGGAAAGCTGCCAGGTACCGATCCGCGGAGTAAGTGTCTTGGCCTCCTCTGTGCATATCCATAGTAATTAGATGCCTTTCTAAATAACCCTTTCTGTTACGCCTTATATTTTTACTCCATTTCTCGAGATTCTCTGCACACGAAAATATTTTCCTTTCCACTTCACCCTGCTCATCGAAATTCCAGCCATTACATACCACGTCTTTGATACCGTCTTCCTTTAACCAGTTGTTCTTGAACCTAAAGTGATATCTGCTTCTATTATCATGATCTGTATCACACGATAATAGGATTGGGTTGTGATCGGAATGCGACGCTAAAAGATTTGTAAGTTTAGCATTAGGAAATACCGACATCCAATCGGAGTTAGCAAGAGCATGGTCCAATCTTTCCTCTATCATATGATCCGTTCCCCTACTCTTCACCCATGTAAATTGATACCCTTTAAGAATAATATCTGATGAGTCGAAATCACTCACCGCTTGGCGGAAACCCGAGCACAGCCAATTTGGATGCGAATGTCTGCCCTTTTTATCTTGTTGTGATAGGAGGTCATTAAAATCACCAATGATACACCACGGTAAATTCGACATGTCTCGAATCTCCCGAAGCATGTCCCACGCAAGTCTCCTTCTACGTCTTTCCAGAAAACCATAGTAACAGGTAAGTCTCCAAGCTCCCTTCTCCGCGCCATTCACCATGATGTTCACATAATTTCTAGTGTAATTTAACACACTAAAGCTTTTTGTGTTCCTCCACAAGACAGCAATGTCACCACTCCGTCCTACAACATCCACAACTAAACACGCATCGAACTTCAGCATAACCCGAATAGTCTCTAACTTACGAGAATTAAAAAGAGTCTCAGCTAGAAAGATTATATCGGGCCGTTGTTGTTGAGCCAAGTTCTTCAAATTAGGAATTGCACTCGGGCTGCTCAAACCCCGACAATTCCAACTAAGGATTTTCACGAGTCTCGGCAGTCCTGGCTGCCAGGACGTGCCGTTAAAAAAGACTGATCAACTATTTTCTCTTCTTCCTTGTTTCCTTCGACAATCTCACCCGACTCCCTTCTTCGTTTCTTATCCACCTGTTCCTCTTTACTGTGTTGCCCCTCTAAAGCAGAATATGTTGAGTTCTCTCGTTCCGGCTGAGGTTGTAACAGAGGCTGGTTCAAAGGTACTTTAGGCTTGGATAAGGTGTTTGTTTGTTTTTGTTTTATAAGGGACATTTTGGTGTTTGTGTTTTTATTTTTAAAAAGCACCGGTTTTGGGTTTAGAGGAGTATGTGGGTTAGAATTATTTTTTGTGTGGGTCGTTTTGGGATTGGTAGGAGTAGCGTTAAATGTGATATTAGAGTTAACAGACTGATGGGAACTAACGTGGGGCTCTTCATGCATAAGCAATAGTTGTTGCATGGGGTTACCTAGCTTACTATTGGATAACATGGTATTGGGCTCCACCATGTTACCATTATTATTGGGTAAGGATAAGGATAACGATTTTGATTGACAAGGGCTGAAAACTTGGGAATTTAAGGAAACAATATTTATTTGGGGCGAAAATAAATGGTCATTTGTGGGAGTTGGTTGGCTCAGGGTGAAAACATGTTTGATTTGGTCATAATTGGATGGGACAGGTCGGTTATCAATATTTAATTGTCGATGATTCTCAGAAAAAGCTCCTTTATTCCCCACTAATGTCACATGATTCTGTTGATCAATAGACTTAAATGTAGAATAATCTGCCACCTCACTCTTGTTGTAAGTCCTACGCTCCCTTTCATTCGCTTGACTATCACGCGCCTCCATTCCCCCAGATTTTGACTCAATTTTCCTACAAATTCTTCACCACTGCTACTTTCCTCCTTCAACCATTTGGACACAGCTGCACCGCCACCGGCCCTCCTTATTTCTGCCCTAATCTCGTTAGACCACCATCTTCTCCCGTCGTCTTCCTCCATGGCAAAGTGCGCCTCACATCTTTGCTCTGTGTAATACAGTGTGGGAACTGACTTTTTTAAATGTTGCGGATAGCAAGAGTCGCCACCGACTTTTATTTTATCCAATTTATAGAAAGGCTAAAAGAACAGAAAAAAACCTTTTTAGAAGAGATTGAGTTCGGGGGGTAAGTTATACAAAGGGAAGGTGTAAGCACCCTTTGTATCCATGGTTATCCATGAGCTCTTAATTGCTTAGCTCACTTTGTTTGTTTGAAATGTTTGAAAAGTGTCGTGTGTGAATAATAAAACTTTTGTTAAGGACTTTAGCTTGTAAAATAAGCGTAGCCTTTTGAAGGTTTTTGAAAAGATAGTGTAAAGAAATTTTGAATTTAAACCAGAGCAAACAATTAAAAGCAATTACCCTTAAGTTAAAAGTTTCTGTTCTTTAAGACTTTAATGGGAAAGGGCTATCCATACCATAAAGAGGGCATGTAGTCCTTTCATTGGATTTAAAAAGGGTCATTGAGATTATCGTTTGCCATAGACTGTCCCTGCCATAAAGGGGGCAGGTAATTTAGCGAAGGATAGAATAGTCATTTAATCTTCTAGGCAACAGGCAAGGATACCTTAGCAATGGGACAATCATCTTATTTTCGAGGCAGCATCGAGGGGCTAGATCTCATATGATGATTTTCAATCTTTTAAAGGGAACCTTGCTTTAGGTATTCTCGGGATCGAGGGACTTGACTATTTTTCATAAATAGAGACAACAAGATAATAAGACAACAAGGCAACAAGAAGGGTTACCCTAAAGGTGTGTGTGTGTGTGTCACAATTAGGTGATTCAATTTCAGTTATATTTATCTTATAATTTAGGCAAACTAAATTTATTAGCAGACTTGCACTCCCTAGGATTACTAACCACGCAGTTAATATAAACAAAATTAAAGGCGGAAATTAAAAGTTCCTACGCTATTACAATAAACACCTGTAGGGCAGAAAAAATAAAGGTGGAAAATAAAATCCTAATTACTATTACATCAAAATTGAATAGGCAACCTATACATCTTCTAATATTTAAATAACAGAAATTAAATAAATAAATAAACGGCGCAATTAAAAAGGAAAATTAAAATGAAGGCAGAATTAAATAAAAGAAAAACAATTTAAATAAGTAAATAATTAAAGACATGCGACATACACTGGAATAGGAGATGAGAAGAGAAATAGCGAATAAAATATAAGTTTAGAAAAAACAGGGTTAAAAACCTTATGGTTAAAAACTTAGGGGTAAAACCTAAGCCTACCGTTTGATAGACAACCCTTACATTGTTGATATGATTTTGATAAAAGGCTAAACCTGACTATGATTAAAATTTAAACCCTAATTACTTAATTGACTAAAATTAATCCTAATTTATCAAAATCTTTTAAAAAAACCTAAACCCTAATTATGAAAAAAAAACTAAATTTAATAACAAGCCTAATCCTATTTTAATAAATTAATTTAAAGAAAGAAATTATTTTTTGGATTTTTTATAATAAAAGGGTTAAATAAAAACCTAACTAAATTAAATAAAAATAGTTGCAAAATTAATTCATAAAAGGAAAACTAATACTAATCCTAATCCTAACAGTTTAAGTGGTTAAAAAACAAAAGTAAAAAAGAAACAACAGTCAAACAAAAATTATAATAAAAAGCTGAAGAGAAAAAAAGAAAAGAAAAGGTATAACTGGGGCGTTGAATCACCTGTGGGAAGCACTTTTGGAGCGTCCATGGTGAGGAAGCACTTTTGGAGCGTTAGACTTGCTGGTGCTGGATCCAATGGTAGCTGCGTGAGGGCGCATCATGAGTATTCCTTGGTCATACGCGCTGGATCTGAGAACAAAGAAGTATTAAAAATAAATACCCTGGGTCGGAACCAAACCCATGACATTAAGGAGGACACTCTCTTTCTCTTGCCAACTGCACTGTAATACATATTCGTTAAATAAATAACACTAAATTTATAAATATGAAATTTAATGAAATTCAAATGTGAGTCAACAGTGGGCCCGTTGTTGCATGCGTGACCAATCAGAAAGAGCATGGGATGTTGGACTTGTTGACCAACGAGTAGAGAGAAGACACGCGTGCAGGGAGAGAGATGAGCGTTTGTCTGGCCAATGAAGAGTTACATGCGTGGAGGGAGAATGGTCCAAGGTCCACGTCATCATCTTCAACCTCTGCACCTGCAGATTTTCCTGCAAAAACTGCTACGCATTTACCTGCGGATTTTTCCGCAGGTTCTTCCTCTTTTTTGGACGCGACTTGAAACCTGCAAAACAACAATCCAACGACCATGATAACAGCCCAATTAAACTAAATGATACTCTACGAGTCCAATGGCGCGCTTGGTTACGTCTAAAATTGCTTGGAACCCACAAACCGAAGCAAGCTTTATCCTTGCCCTAACAATGGCGTTTCGCGACTAGGGCGTCAAAACTCCAGAACGATGGTCCCAATCTCCCTTAATACATGTCATAAGCTCAACAAAATAGAAAAAACACATTAAAACGCATCGGTGCTTCAAAACGAAAATCAAAGATGCAATGACATTATGTTAAACATGAAGCATGTGTTTCAAACGTTATGGCGTGTTATGAAGCATGCGAAGTCACTATGTAATACCTCAGGAATAAGTTTGACTGGTTGTATGGCTTTGAAAACTGCTGGAACGAAGGATCTTCGTATGCCCTAGTTCTTCCAATTTTTAAAGCTTTTTCTCTTTTGGAACTCTTGTCTTTTTTCAGAATTTCGTTCCCCTAATGCTGCACATGTTGTGAGTATATATGAGAGTCCATTAGGGTTACCAAATGGGCTTGGACTTAAGATTTTTTATCACTTGGAAATTTGCATGAATATGCATGATATTGTTTCCAATCTTTTTTAATACTATTTACCACAAATTTCTATCAAAATAATGATGTTTGAATGATTGGATTTGATTGGGAATCCAAGTTTCTTGATTAAATCTAATTATTTCATATATTACTTAATTTATTTATTATTTAAATGAATAGAATTCAAATAAATAAAATAAATGTAATAAAAATAAAATAATAGATTTATAAGTCTTGATATTGTCCATGGATATGTTTGATATCCAAAAATTAGGCCCAATAGTCTAAAACATCAAAATTCTCCATTTTGCGTTAAGTGCATTTCCTCAAAATCGCCCAACTTGTGCAACCCATAACTCTCTCAATATTTGTCATATGAAGATGTTCTAGGACTTTTTGGAAAGCCCAAGATGTCCTCTACAAGCCACTTTGGAACATATTTTTCATTTGGAAATTTTATCTTGATGATATAGCTCCTGACAAAAAACAGCTTTTTGCGAGCTTCTAGAAGGACCTGTAATGTTTTGACTTATATCTCTTATGCAGAAGCATATCTTGACCTTGGGTCCAACATAAAAGTTCTATAGAATGAAATTTCCTTGAGAATAGGCTTTGTTTAGGGAATTTGTGATAAAGTATGAAAGAGATATGATCATTCAAAGTTGGGTTGACTTTCTCCTATAAACCCTAATTTAGTAACTTGGACATTTGTGATTTTGGAGCTTTCCTTGATAAATCATGATCAATACTTGATAAAATGATGAATTATAATTCAAAATGAGGATGTTGACCAAAAAAATCAGGAATTTTGACTGTAATTTGACTGTGGTTGACTTTTAGGTCAAACTAGTCGACTGTTGACTATTTGAGCCATTGACTGAGCAATCTTATGAACCAGAGCTTGAAACTTGTCATGAGGATCCTTTGAGGCATGTGAGAGGTCATGAGGACAAATTGAGATGTCAGAAATTGATTTTACCTTGAGAGGAGCAAAACCCTAGTTGGAGGGTTGTTGTTTAGGAGAGAGACTGCATGCTTCCTTCTTGTGTATCTTTGAGCATTTGAAAGTCAGATGGACTGAAATATGAGTAAATATGATGGACAAATTTTGGGGTATGACACTCTGAATGCCACAAGATTCCACAGACGAAGCAAAACAAAGTCAACTTCTCATATTTGAAATTCACCATGAACCACTCCACGCCTTTGTTCTTGACTCTTGTATTTTGTTTCAAAGGTTTCCGGACATCAATTCTAATTCTTAGCCTCATGTATTGCTGCCAGAAACTCGTATTGTTATTTTTATCATACTCCACAAACTCACCTATAAATTTTGCCAATGTCTTCCCTGCCTTTTCCATCATGAGACCAGTCGGGAGATTATGTACCTGGACCCAGAAATCGACATGGAATAACGGGATACTTCCGATTTGCACCCCTAATCCCACTTTTTCCAATATCAACAATTGACTGTCAAAGGTCCATGGACAACCTTTCAATGCTGCTTCCATGTCGAGACTGTGAGAAAATTGAAATAAGAACAGTGCTTCACTCGTAGCTTCTTTTATTTTGACTCCCTTTATCGGCCGCCACATATCCGCCACTCTAGCCTTCATCGATCTAACATGTATGGGTCGATCCGTGAGAAAACATCCCACCAAACACCAGCGGAGGTCTGCCAAGGCTTCTTCCTCCTCCCCCATATCAAAACAGAAACCTTCCTCACCTTCCTCCTCATGTAGAGATAGATTTTCTATACTAGGGACAACCATCGTGTACTGGTAACAACGGACAATAGAACTAGTGCCAGAAAAGGACAAGCAATGAAAACTGAAAAAAAATCAACCAAAGCTTCTCAAAAGAGAAGAGAAATCAAAACCCTAGCAGAGCCTAGGGAATATCACTAGAGAAGAGTCCAAAAATGTTTTGAATATATTTTAGCACCTGTAATGTTAGCAAATTTTAATTTACCCCCTCATAATAAAAATATAAATAAAATGTTAAAAAAATTGAAAAAAATCCACGTGGATTTAAAAAAATAAAAAATAAAATAAAATCCACGTGGACATGCCACATAATCATCATTGAATATTCTATGCCACTTTATCACTTGAGGGGTTAAAGACATGAAATCTTAATTTTACAAGGGAAATTCAATTTTTTTATAGTGGCTAAAATCAAAAGTCGCTAACGTTAATGAGTGTTTTGTATATTTAAACCTTAAAATATAGTTGAATATAATATTTACATTAATATATAAATATAAATAAATGTTATGGATGGAGATTGAGTCTTTATCAATAGTTTACATTTATTTAATTCAACTCTACATTAATTTAGCTACTTTATAATTTTTAGTTTTGTTTAATATATTATTTTATATTTTTAATCATTTATAATTGTTATTATAATAATAAATAAATATATTAATACGCATAGATTGTGCCACTTCATAGCTTTTGGGATGTTCAAAACGCAACTAGTCCAATAGAAAATTGTAAATCAAATAAAATCAAATTAAAAATCGTAAAAAATCGCATTTGATTTGGATGTGTTTAGGCCATGTTTTAACAAAACCAAACAGAATCAAACTGCATTATGTTACAACTCAAATTTCACTTAACTCACATTCATCTCAAAACTAAACTTATTATGTCTAATCCTTACGATAACAAACAATTTTCTCTTTCTCACACTTAGGATTTCAATTTCAACCTTCTCAAATCTCTCCTATAAGTATCTCGCCTTCTTTACTAGATACATCTTGCATATTTTTCTCTAATCTTTACTCTCTTAAATTATTTCTTTTTCACCTCGTTTTTATGCTAATGTTCTCTCTTCAAATTTCGTTTCCATCGCATATCTTCTTCTCTAATCTCTAGCGTTTTTTCTTTTTCATCTTCAATAATCTCTCATCTCCTTTTTTTTTGTTTTATTATAATGTTTTTGATATTGCTTTATGTTATTATTATATGTTTATTATTCCACTTTTGTCTAATATGATTTTATATATTAAATGGGAAGTTGTTGTCAAAATAATAATTAGTTTGTTATTTAGTAATGTATGAGTGACTAAATACAAAGTTATGTTCTCATTTATATGTAAATGTATAGCTAAGTAAAAGTGTTATAAAAAACCAAACCAAACCGCATTGATTTGGTTAGGTTTGGTTTTATTTTTAAATGTTAACCGAACCAAACCAAAACCATATTTTTTTTATGATTCGGATAATTTTTAACGTTAAAATCGCTCAAACCGCACCGCGAACACCCATATTTTATTTTATCATTACAAAATCTACACATTATCTTTTTTAACCCAGATAAAAATATTTAAAAATAAAATAGGAGTACTCATTTATGTAAATGGACTAAAAATAAAAAGGAAACTATAATTTATTCATATAATTAATTTTTTAAATAATAAAATTATTATTGTACTTTAGCTTGTCTCACACTCTCTCACTTTATTGAGTGGTTTATTACCATTTTCTCTTCTTTTTTTCTCAATATTATTCAAATATTATGTATTTGTTTTCTTCTTGATTTGTTTTTGATACATTACAAACACCTCTACATTTTTAAAGAATTAAATCTTATTCTATATAATAAATAAAAAACCTGTCAAAATATTATTTTTATATTTTCAATCGCAACATGTATAAGAAACACTTACATAAAATTTTACAATTGTAATTATCTCTAATTTAACCATTTATTTTAATACAGTTTTACATTTAAAATAACCTAAATGTGATATTTTTAATCTAGGTGGAACAATTGTATGTGCAAACACATTTATAAGTAGGAGGGTTAATTGTAGCAACGCATGCTCCATGACCCTTATATGTATTTAAACACCATTCTTTGCAAGGATCAAGGATGCATTGGCCATCACGAGTGGTGACACATTCTTTTGCCAATATGTTTGTAGCATTTGTCATTTCCAAAACTGTAAAAAAAAAATTAAAAAATTAAAAAAAACTAACTTACAATATTTTTGTGAAAAATGTTTGGTTAGAAATTTGAATATGAGATAACATCTAAAACACATGAAAATTCAACATTTATATAGAATTCAACATACCTGAAATAAATAAGACAATGACGATAATTGACATGAAAGAAAGCTTAGCCATTTCAAATAACTTCAATATCAAAAGCAAAATAAAATTTATTCTTGTTCAAAAAAACTTCATAGGTTTATATAGAACTCGTCAAATATTAAATAAATTATATATATATATATATATATATATATATATATATATATATATATATATATATATATATATATATATATATATATATATATATATATATATATATATATATATATATATATTCATGCCACATAAAAAAATAATTAATTCTTATAATATTAATTCTTATAATTGACTACAAATATTATTATATTTAAGAAAATTGGATTTACAATTCTAATTGGTAATAGTTTAACGAACTACCTATTAAATAAGTGAAGAAAAAAATATTTTAACTTCTATAAAAAAGCAATTCTAAAATAAAATAATATGTCATACTTATCTGAAGCAAAATAATATTTTATTTCTTGAGTGTCATAATAAGGTCCGATTTATGACAATCAAAATCGAATTAGACCCGTCGATTCAATCGATCAGACCAAGAACCGAAACTCTAACGTGTCTATTTGGATCTAAAATCTGGCATGTGAAGAACCAAGATATATCCTAGAAATCCGATCAAAAATAAAGAAAAAAATGGGGGTTTAGACGATTTTTAACGTTGGATTGAATTTTGCTTTTGAATCATAAAAATATGACAAAGGATTTCGTTTAAATCAAAGTATTATTTAATTTAAGGTAAAATATCATTTTTAGCCCTCTAAATTTATCTTGGGGTCCATTTTGATCCCTTAATTTTTAAAAGTGTCAATATAATTCCTTATGCCTTTAAACAATGTCAATTATATTATTTTCGTCTAATTCTCACAAACGGCGTCTATTTCTGCACACGTGACACCAATGTCATGGACAAATGACCAACCATTTGAGCTAGTTGTATATTGTAATCTTATTTTTCCAAAAATTTCAATATACTATATTTTATAAACCTCTGGGGTTATTTATATATTTAGAGAGTGCATGTTTTAGAGAAAATATTATTTTAGAGATTAAATTAATAATTCATTTATTTATTAGAATTTTTCCTTTTTTTAATATGAGTATAAAATGTTTGATAAGAAAGTAGCACAGTTAATATTATAAGAATTAATTATTTTTTTATGTGGCATGAATATATATATATATATATATATATATATATATATATATATATATATATATATATATATATATATATATATATATATATATATATATATATATATATATATATGACAGAAACATTTTAAATTTTTACAAAAGTTCACTAGTTTAGGCAAATAAAATTTAAAATTAAGTCCTAACAGAAATTAATGGTACTTTATGTAACAATTAGGAAAATTACATATGTGTAATAGAAAATTAGACATTTATTATATTTTTATTAAAAAATAGTATAAACCACATCTAAGAAATAGTATATAAATATTTTCATTAAAAATATACTTATCTTTACAAAAGTTCACTAGTTCAGGCCAATAAAATTTAAAATTAAGTCCTAACAGAAATTAATGGTACTTTATGTAACAACTATAAGAATATATAGAAATGAATATATCTTTTTTATATATATGCTCATGCCACAAAAAATAGTTAATTTGTATAATTTTTATAGTTGACTACAAATTTAATTACATTTAAGAAAATAGATTTACAATTGTAATTGGTAATAGTTTAACGAACTACCTATTAAATAATTTGTAATATTTTTTTTAGAAAGTAGTATTTCAAAAATATTTTTAATAAAAATTTATTTGAAATAGCTTTAAAATTAAGTAATTTTTTCAAATTTTTATATCCACAAATAAATTTAATAAAAAGATGAAATACCTAAATTAACAAAAATAATTATTCAAACCAAATTTTCATTTAAAATTTTTATGAAAAGTTTTTTTTTAAAACTTTTTTTACAGAAAATTATGTAATACTATAAAAACCATTAAAAAAACAAACGAACCCATTGTTTTTTTATAAAGAGATTCATTCTTTACTCTAAATCTCAAATTTTATTATAAAGAAAAATCTCAAATTTTAAATCTAAATTATTTCAATTTTAATATCATTCTTATTTTCATGTTACTTTTGATATATATATTTTTATTTTCAATTATAAAAGATATCATTTAAAAAAAAACAATTTCAATACATTATTTTTAATTTCATCTAAAAAAAGTTTTGGTAGCAATCCATTGTAATTATATATTTAGACTTCTAGTAATAATAGTATTACTTATGAAATTAAATTGTTTGAATAAGTTTTATATTTTAAACTTTAGAGTTAATTTTATTTTTTATTTAAAGTTTGAATTTCTCTATGTGTTTATAAATTTTTTATCTAATATTTAAAAGGGAAATTAAAAATAGGAAAAAAAAATTCTACAATTCTTTAGGTGTGGTTTATGCTATTTGCCAATAAAAATATGACAAGTGTACTTTAAGTTATGCATTAACTTTAGTTAATTGTATTAACTTGTCTTGTTGCGAGAAAAAACACGAGAGAGAAACAAGAGAGGGAGAGAAAGAGTTCCAAAGAGGTCTGAATTATACTGAGTTTTTTTCAACGTTTCACGAGCAATTTTCATGGAAGGTGAATGGAACAGAGTTAGAGGGAAGCATAACAGGAAGATTGGAGGAGGAAAATGGGACATTTTGAAGAAGGAGCATGGGGCGATTAGGAGGTTGGTCTCTACCATTTTCATCACAGATTTTGGGGAAAAATGGAAGGCAAGGGATTTGTACTTGGAATTCATAGATCTGGGGTTGATTGAGGAGATAGTAATACCTCCAAAGAGAGATTGGAGAGGACAAAGATTTGGTTTTGTAAGGTTTATCAATGTGGAAGATGAGAGGAATTTGGAGATAAGGATGGATAACATATGGTTAGAAGGAAACAAGTTGAAGGCAAACATCTCAAAGATCAAAAGGAAAGAGACGTTTCCGACATCCAAAACTGCCAATAAGTTGAATAATGGAGTCAAAATCAACACAGGTGGAGAACAATTTTCTGATTACAAGAGGAGAAACATCTTACCTGCATCAGAGATTGGGGATGGCGCAGGAACTTGAAAAACTTATGCGGAAGTAATCAAAGGGGATAATGTGAAGAATACCGAAGGTCACAGGGAAGCTTGCAAATCCTTATTCTACTACTCAAACGAAGGTGAGAAGATGAGATATGCCAAAGCAAAGGTAGGAGTAGCTAGGAGTCCGGGTTTAGAATACGGCGTCGCACAGAGCTTGTTATAAGAACGGATTTTCACGGTAACAGCTACTGCATTGGGACCCTGTAACACCCTTCTAAACCCCACGGCAAATTAAATGAATTTATTCAGAGTACATGAAAATAAGGGTGCCACAATTCAATAATTAATTAAAATATCGTTCAGTTATGTCATGCATTCACTGATGCAATCATCATCAAGTAAAACATTTCATATTAACACAGCAGAAATTAAATCATACGGATTAAGTTTAACATCTTTAAAACTTATCCTTCTAACATCAAAACATAACAGAGTTATAAACCATAAACGCTAAACATCGTGTCCCCGGTGTTACAAATATCAGAGCATGACACCTGACACTAACTAAACAACTGACTCATGAGCTAATCCTCACTGAGTCGAACGACCGCTATCCTCAATCTGAAAATGTCAACATGTTAGGGTGAGTCTCATCGCAATTAACAAATATTATTGCATCATAAATAATAACACGTCATAGTTATATCATTCACCCAATTGCACTCATAAACAGACATTCAGACAAGTCTTATCATCATAAGCAACCAACCAACACATCATCAATAATTATAACACTAGAATACATTCAATCATGTTATAAAAGTATGCATATGTATGAACTGACACTATACATGTGGTACCAACATCATCAAATGGGAATAACCCATGACCGATCCAACATCATCAAGATACGGCCCTGCCAACACAGATTCCACACAATGGGAATCATGCCCTTTACTGATCCAAGACATCATCATGGATACAGCATCATCAATGAATATGAATGAATACAAACATATATGAACATACTTATACCATTGTCAAGTCTATGAGTAACATAATCAAAATACTCATTTCATCATCATCATCATCAAAGCATGTTTACATATGTTAACGACATTCAAATATTATCCAATCATCATCGTTAAACAACCAATAAATCGTCACATGATTATTGCTTCAACATAGCATGTATTATCACATTTCGTCACATATACACACAAAACATCATTCACCAAGCAATAATTCATGATTCATCAATAATTGAAAGTTATCCTCATTTCTTCATTTAAACGCGTAGGGTATATTATGAGGTTTATCATACTCGAAACGGCACTCAAAACAGGGCAACGGTTCAAAAGATACATAATTTTCAAGTTTGAACAATTTTCTACACAGCAAGGTTCGCTCAGCGACGCGAGGCAGATGCGAATTCCTTCAGACCTCTGCTCAGCGGACCTCTAGTGACGTTAGACAGAAACTAACTAGGTCGGGTCCTCCACTCAGCGGACCCCCTCTGTCATACCCCAAAATTTGCCCACCTCATTTCATCTTCAATGACTCAAGGCTCAAGGGTTTACTCAAGGCATTCTCCTAAGGAAATTGATAAATCAAGGTTCCTAATGGATCTCATATGGCTCATTATGCTTCAAGATATCTCCATGTCAAAAGTCAAGTCTCAATTCCAAGGATTGCTCATTCAATGGCTCAGATGATCCACAGTCGACTAGTTTGACCTAAAAGTCAACTATGGTCAAAGTATAGTCAAAACTCCTGATTTTTGGTTAACAACAATATTATGAAGTATCATTCATCATTTGATCAAATTTTGATCATGATTCATCAAGGAAAAGCTTCAAAATCAACCAAGGGCATAGTTACTAAATTAGGGTTTTGGTCTAAAAAGTCAACTGTACTTTTACCAAGCATAAGTTTCACATGGAACATCAGAAATTTCTCACTCAAATCCTAATTTGAAGGAAATTGGATTCTCTACAACTTTGTCTCTCACATGCCAAGGCCAGAAATGCTTAATTTGGGAGATATGGTGCAAAAGATTATAGGTCCTTTTCAAAAGTCAACCAAAAGCAGTTTTTGTCAAAGGGCATATCATCAAGATAAAATCCTCAAATAAAAAATGTGTTCCAAAGTGGCTTGTAGAAGACATCATGAGGTTTCCAAAAAGTCCTAGAACTCTTCCATATCATAAAAATTGAGGGAGATATTCCTTGTCAAAGTTGGGCAATTTTGGAGGAAAAATGTGAAATAAAAGGGGTTCAAATTGGAGTTTCTTACAAATGGGCCTAACTTTTTAAGGTTTAATCTTGGTCCACAAGTTATCCAAGCTATCAAAATCATTTGCCACAAATTATAGTATTTTTATTTGATTTTATTCATTTAAATAATGATTTAAAGTTATATAAATCAACGAAAAATCAAATATTTGATTATGGGAATCATAATGACCAAATCCAATCAGCATTTATACCATATTGCAATACAATTTTTGTGCATAAGTGATTGGAAGAATATTGGTGTAAGATTGGATCAAAAATAGAAAGTTTAATAAATCAAATTTTACAAATCTTCAAGATTGGATTCTAAGGACTTTTGGACTATTGTTTTAAGTTAATCCACTCCTCTATAAGTAGTGGATACATGGCATAGGATTAGGGGACGAAAATTCTGGGCAGAAGAGCATATTCAAGAGCATAAAATTTCATCAAAATCCAAGGATCGGTTTTGGAGAATTAGGGCATTGCAAGTGGATTTGAAGAGTGCAAAAGATTCCTTGAAGCATTCTGAAGGTGTCTGGATCATTACTCTGCATCAACACCCCCAGAATATCTCCATATAAGCCCAGGTAAGTCGCAAACAAACCAAGCTCGATTACGATCATTCACGCATCCTCATTAAAATTTGCTTGCATATTGTGGTTTGTCTGGGTGTGGTGATTATTTCTGGATGTTTAATTGAATTTCTGGGCACTTTTGATGTGAATGACCATTGTTGGCCGAGTTAGGGTTCATAGGTTTGAAATTGGGGTTTTGTGCTAGGGGTAAAATTAGAGGGGATTAAGGGCACCATGGGGTTCGTGATGCTTGGACGAAGAGAACTGTAGGGTTGCGAAATATTTTTATTGCATATATGTGAGTTTGAGATTTTTCGTTGAATCTGCTACGAGAAGAATTCCTAGCGAATTCGTAGCTAAAATTGCATGGTTTTACAGGCTTATTGGGGAAGACGATGAGGTGTCCTCATCTGGTTGGTCCATTTAAATTTGTGCGCGCGTTTTTCCACTTATTCCGTTTGTTTTTTTATAATTTATTTAGGGTATTAAGTTGACAACTGGTTAATTTGGCTGGGTTGGTGTCTTGGTGAACGCGCCTTTCATTTACCTGAGGGTCCAGGGTTCGATCCCTGGCCCTTTCTATATTTTTTTACAAATTGTCTCCTATAATCCCACGCGCACACAACCCTATGGCAAACCATACACCTCTAAGATCCAGCCATAGGATCCTTCAGCTACTCATATCTAACGCCCTAGGCCTGATGTCCATAACATGAACCTCCAGCCTAACCACACTGAATCAAATTCTCTAATTCTTATTTTATTTTAATTATTCAACTATAATTACATAATTAACTTTTTAATCTTTATTTATATTTAGGGTCATGCTAACGTGTGCCCTAAGGGCACATGTTAAGGATACTATAATTAGAAAAAGTTAAATGTAATTAAATGCAATAGAGTCATATTTAAAGTTTCGATATATTGAATGCACGTGTTTCAAGAGAATATTTCTATAAATATCTCATTAACTTGTGCCATTGGGGCACATGTTAGCTTTTTCCTTATGTTTATAATTTGATTTTTCAATTAAATTAAAATATAATAAACCTTAAAATTTAATTTATTATTCGTTTCGATTAAATTTATTGATCGCGATGGGTAATAATCGATTGTCTAATTATTTAATTAATTAAATTCAAATAAGGTTTATTTTTGCTAAAATGTTTTAACCATTCTATTGGTTACGATGATTAACATTTTCTTTTCTATCAATTCGTTACTATTTTTAATCAAATCTATTGATTATGAGGAGTAACGATAAATTATTATTTAATTTTTAATTTTTAAAATACATTTATTTGCTATTAGTAATAATCGAATCTATCGATCAGAATTGTTAGCAATCCTTCATTAAAACTGTTAATTATGGTGATCAAACCTATTGATCATTGCGATTAATAGGACATATTTAAATCAGGGTTGTATGCCACACCTAAAACACTTTTTCATCTTCAAACGACGGATTTTCAAAACTTCGATAAGGCAATTCAAAATGCCTTCGTACATTCATAATCAATTCTAAGGCGTACAACCCTGCCCCGAACTACGTTGACTCTGATCCTCCATTAGGAGGTACGTTGGCACTTGGATAACCAAGGCGAGTCCCCTTCCCCAAAACCTCAATTCATTCAAATCTCACTTTTCGCCCTATTCATTTCCTTAGCTATAAAACTTAACACTTTTAGCCATAAACCTTTGCCTTGAACTCAAAACCTTAGGAAAGGGTTAAGGGTGCCTAACACTTTCCCTTGACCCGAATATAATAACTTACCCCGAATCTCTTAACTGCATAGGGTTTCCTATTCGCCCTGGTAGAATAGGTGGCGACTCTAAAAGTCTAAATTTTTAGGGCAGGTTGCTACACCCTCCGCTTAGCGGACCTGCGATTTTATCAAATCTCAGGTCTGCGACAGACCCTGCGATTTCACACATTCAAGCCCCAAAATCGACTCTAAGCACCAGATACAGTCATACAATAACAAATTAGATCATTATACATCATCACACATCAAAACAACACATTTTAACCCAACAATTCATGAAATTGCATCAATCATAACATCCCTAACCTAACATACAGATCAATTGACTCAAACGACATCCCTAATCAATATTATCATCTAAAAATGCGATAATAGATGCTAATCGGAGAGTCCCCCCTTACCTTAGTCGAAATTCTTGATAGGTCTCTCCCTCTACAGTTTCTCTTCACGTTCTTCGTGTTCCAAACCTTCAGCTCTTCTTTCACGTTCTTTTCTTCTTTCCCAATTCCTTAATATTTTAGGAAAAATAATATTTTAATTTAGTAAAGGGCTTTACTACACAACACCCTCTTTCTTACTAACTTCTCACATGGCCCAATGTTATAAACCATTCCCTTTCCAATTATTTTCATAGAATTCATAATAATTCTAATTATTAATTCAATTTTCCAATTAAATTAAAATTAAAATATTACGGGTGTTACAACTCTCCCCCACTAAAAAAGTTTTTGTCCTCGAAAACTTACCTCAAGTAAAGAGTTCCGGATAGGAATCCTTCATCTGACTTTCCAACTCCCAGGTGACATTCCCGTCAGCCAGTCCTCCCCAAGCTACTCTAACCAAAGCTATCTCTTTGCCACGCAACTGCTTCAGTTTCCGATCTTCAATCCTCACAGGTAAAGCCTCAACGGTTAAGTTGTCTTTCACCTGTACATCATCTATTTGGATCACATGGGAAGGATCCGCAATGTATTTCCTCAACTGAGATACATGAAATACATCATGCAAATTCACAAGCATCGGTGGTAACGCAATACGATAGGCTACTTCTCCGACTCTTTCAGAAATCTGAAACGGTCCAATAAAACGCGGAGTCAATTTCTTTGACTTCAAAGCCCGACCAATACCTGTCATAGGAGTAACTCTCATAAACACATGATCTCCTTCTTGAAACTCGAGCGTCTTTCTTCTCTTTTCGTGATAACTCTTTTGACGACTCTGAGAAGCTTTCATCTTCTCTTGAATCATCTTTATCTTCTCTGTAGTTTGTTGTACAATTTCTGGCCCGATCACAGCACTCTCACCAGATTCATACCAACATTACGGCGTTCGACATATTCTTCCATACAAAGCCTCAAACGGAAGCATACCAATACTCGAATGATAACTATTGTTGTAAGTAAACTCAATCAAAGGCAGATAACTATCCCAAGCACCTCCTTTTTCTAGCACACAAGCACGCAACAAATCCTCCAACGATTGAATCGTCCTCTTAGTTTGTCCATCTGTCTGTGGATAATAAGCAGAACTCAATCTCAGCTTAGTACCCAAAGCCTTCTGCAAACCTTCCCAGAACTTAGACGTAAATCTCGGATCTCTGTCAGACACAATAGGCGAAGGAATACCATGTAGACTAACTATCTTCTCAATATACAATTGAGCCAGCTTCTCCGTCGAATAATCCATTCTGACTGGTATAAAATGTGCAAACTTCGTCAACTTGTCCACAATAACCCAGATAGCTTCACAATTCTTAACAGTCCTCGGCAAACCAGAAACAAAATCCATTGATATGGTATCCCACTTCCACTCAGGAATAAACATCGGTTGCATATACCCAGATGGCTTCTGATGCTCAATTTTTGACTTTTTACACGTCAAACAGGAATAAACAAACTCGGTGTCATACCCCAAAATTTGCCTATACTATTTCTCTTGTTCTAATTCAAATCAAGGTACAATGTTCAAAGACACCTCTCCTAAGCAGGGATTAGGGTTTTGTGGTTCTGAGGAAAAATCAATGAACCAATGGCTCCAAAGCATACCATATGGTCTATGATATCCCACATTATCTCCATGACAAATTTCAGGTCTCAATTCAAAAGATTGATCACTCAATCGCTCAGAAAGTCAATAGTCGACTGATTTGACCTAAAAAACAACTGTGGTCAAAGTACAGTCAAAACTCCTGATTTTTTGTCAACATTCTCATATTGAAGTATCATTCATCATTTGATCAAGAATTGATCATGGTTCATCAAGGAAAGATCAGAAATCAAAAAAGAACAAAGTTGTTAAATTAGGGTTTCTAGGTAAAAGTCAACCGAACTTTGACCAGCCATAACTCTATCATACTTTCTCAGAAATTACTCAACCAAAACTCATTCTCAAGGAAATTTGATTCTCTACAACTTTGATGTTGGACCCAAGGTCAAGAAATGCTTCCGCATAAGAGATATGAGCCAATACATTACAGGTCCTTCTAGAAGATCGCAAAAAGCTGTTTTTTGTCAAGAGTCATATCATCAAGATAAAATCTCCAAATGAAAAATATGTTCCAAAGTGGATTTTAGAGGACATCTTGGGCTTTCCAAAAAGTCTTATATCATCTCCATACGACAAATATTGAATGTGTTATGGCTTGCACAAGTTGGGCAAAATTTGAGAAATGCTTGAAACTATAATTGACAAAATCCATGTTTTGAGTATTGGGCCCATGGTGTTGGTTTCCTCCCGTGGTTATAAGCTTAAAATTGGCCCATAAACCAATTATACTTTATTTCTTGATTTTATTTTATTTTTATTTGAATTAAATCAATTAAATTCAAATAAAATCCAATGAAATTAGGATTAAATGATAAAAGATTGAGAGATTAATTTTTCTATATCAACTAGGGGGTCCATAAAATAATCTCAAGATATGCTATGATTTTATTTCTTTTATTTTTAAATTTATTCACATAAATTCATGATTAAATCAAATAAAATCAAGTTTTATTGAGATATTTTTTATGAATCAATTCTCAAATATTTAATCAACTCAAATATCATCCAATGGTCAAGATTGAATAAGAAATATGCATGAAATAGCTTTGTGACCAAATTTAGAAAGATTTTATGTAAAATCTTTTTTTCAATTTCCATGTCACCAAATCATTCAATCTCAAGTCAATTTTCTAACCTAAATCTCACCCATTATATATACCTAGCAAGTGCAAAAGCAGAGGACGAAAAAAATAGGAGAACAAGCTAGGGTTTCAACTTGCAAAAAATCTCAAAAAAGGTGTGTGAAGTCGTATCACAAGTTGCAGTCACTCTCGGGCCATACAAACCGTCCCAATTTATTCACCAGGTATCAAAGGGTAATCAAGAACTAAAGCATGAGTCCCATGTCACGTAAATACTCATACTACATTGTTCATGTTCATCCATGTCTTTTAATTTTCATATTGCACGAATTTGTATGTTTTAATGGGATTTGATCGTTTGTTTGAGTTCATGTCATATTTTAGAGGAGATTTGAGTCCTTAAATGGAAGCTTTAACGCACAGCAAGAGAAACACCATGGCTAGGGCAAGGAGCTCTCTTGGTTCGGTTTGCATGATACAGCCCCTTCCAGACCAAAACGATGGTCCCATCCAGTTCATAGCTTGCTAATTAGTAGACCCGGGTCGCTACAGGTGTTTGTTTGAATCGTATTTGCAGGTTTTAGGAATTTCCAGAAATCATAGCGAAATTCGCAGGTAATTCCATGAGTGATTTCGCAGCCAAATCCGCATGTATCATGGAAGAAGAAGATGAATAGTGATGCAGAAAGATTGACTTGCACGCGTGGCGTTATGGCGTGATCTCATTCGCCAGTCAACGAAATCATTTTCTCTGCCTTCGTCTGATTCGTTCACTCCACCACGCTGGGGCCCATACTTTGACTATTTCAAATTCCATTTAATTTATTTAGTTTATATAAATGCTTTTCTGAGTATGTTATTAACAAACATCTCGAATTGCACAGCTGGCTGGAGCGTTTGCTGGTAAGGGGAGGAACGTGAGTTCGATTCCTAGTTTAAATTTTTTTAAGGATTTTCCAGGAGATCCGGTACATGCAGACGCCGCGCCTCCTATCCTGCACCTGTAAATAGTAACCGTCAGATCTCTTCAAGTCCGAATCCAACGCAAATGGAGAGGGAGGCATACCATGGACCTTCAAAGATCATCCACACCGGATCAGAGCTGAGTACTCCTAAATTTTTTTATTATTTTTATTACATAAATATTTTTTATTTTCATTTTTTTTATTTCCTTTGTTATAATTCAAATTCATTTTTATACAAACATTTTATTTTTATCATGTAATAATTTTGTAACCATTTAATTATTTAATCGAAAGTTCGATTTTTTTTTTGTAATATCAAAATTTCTTTTTACAATAAATAATTTAATTAAGGTTTTAGTTAACAATTATTTTTTTGGGGCTAATTAAAATTTTTATGCCTTTAAACCCTGAATTCATCATGATCACTAATCATTGTTATTGGTAGGTGTTATCCATTAACGCATTTTTAGCCTTATAAACCCTTTAGGTCACAATAAGTTTTCTTTTTAGGGTTTGTAGATCTTTGATCAATTAAGGTTTATAGATCATTCGTACACTGAAAAAATATTTTTTTTATATTCTTTTCAGGGTTACTTTCATATACCTCCCGATCACGCGCCACGCCTTTTACGAAGCTAAGTTCTGATTTTATTTTCCTTTAAATATTATTTGCATTATAAAATGATTATTAGGGTAAAAAACTTCAAAAGTCAATGGACTCTTTTGCACTCACTTCTTCTCTTGCCTATTTTTGTCTATCTTTCAGGGTTAATCTCGAGGCTACCTCCGCCTACCAACCATATCAGATCAAATCAAAAGCTAAGTCTTTTTCATATTTTTATTTTCTTTTACTTCTTTTTAATTAGGGTTAGCCTTAATTGTCCATGAATTGATAATGCACTCACTGCCCTTTGGTTTCTATTTTTCCCACCTTTTCAGGGTTTGCCAACCGCCAAAGCTCAAATAGTCAGTAACCCTAAAACGTTAACCTTTTTTATTTTTATTATTACTTATGTCAAACCCGCTGGATTCATTATCCCTTTCCCCCGCTGGTTTCTTTTTCCCCTTCCCCATATTGTTGTTATTATTGTTAATATTAATTGTTGTGGTTAGTAATCCTAGGGAGTGATAACCCTGAACTGAATTAGAATCATTAATTTTACAAGATAATTTATTCTGAATCTGATCACGTGATTGTTGCACCCACGCACACTTTTTGGTAACCCCTCTTGTTGCCTTGTTGCCTGTTGCCTGTTGCCTTGTGTTTTTTTGCAGAATAGTCATGTCCCTCGAATACGAGGATACCTCAGCCATGTTGCCTCGATTATGCAAAGGTCATAAGACCCTAATGATGCTGCCTTCAATACACCAATATGACCTCGACCCTCGGAAGTTGCCTACGAAAGGCTGAGGTATCCTCTGGCTGCATACGAAAGGCTATTCTGGTTCTTCCCTTAGACTACCTGCCTCTCTATGGCATGGGACAGTCTTATGGCGAACGAACTCTCGATGACCCTTCAATCTCCAAAATGAAAGGCTTCCTGCCCTCTTATGGCATGGAAAGACCCTTTCACCCTAAAGGCTAAAAGAACTGATTTTCTACATTATTAAGGTAATTGCCCCTAATTGCCTTGATCTGGCTAAAACTTTTTCATATTCTTTCTCATAAACCTTCAAAATGGCTACGCTCATTTACGAGCTAAAGTCCGTATTCACTTCTTCTACATTTCTGAACAAAAAAGAGCAAAGCAATTAAGAGCCCATGGATAACCATGGATGCAAAGGGTGCCTTACACCTTCCCTTTGCATAAATTACCCCCCGAACTCGGTTTTCTTTAAAAAGGTTTTTCCTGTTCTTTTAGCCTTTCTAATTAATTTGGATAAAATAAAAGTCGGTGGCGACTCTTGCTAAACCGCGACATTTTGATAAAAGGTCAGTTCACCGTATTACACTCGGCAATTTCTTTCTTCATTCCAAACCACCAAAACAGCTTTTTCAAATCATGATACATCTTGGTAGCACCAAGATGAATACTTAATCCACTACGGTGTCCTTCTTCCAGGATACTCTTTCAAAGCGCAACAACATCAGAAACACAAACTCGATCGCCAAACCTCAATATCTGAATTGTTCAATTAAATCCAATTCTCTAACCATTAACATAGACATATGCAAGGTCTTCCCACTCAATGCATCAGCAACTACGTTTGCCTTACCAGGATGGTAATTCAAACCAAAATCATAATCTTTAGGGAATTCTAACCATCTCCTCTGCCTCATATTCAGCTCCTTCTGATCGAAGAGATACTTCAGACTCTTATGATTACTAAACACCTCGAATCTCGAACCATACAAATAATGTCGCCACAACTTCAAAACAAAAACCATAGCTGCTAACTCTAAATCATGAGTCGGGTAATTCCTTTCACGCACCTTGAGTTGTCTTGACCCATAAGCGACTACCTGTTGATTCTGCATTAGTACACCTCCTAATCCCATCAATGAAGCATCACAATAAACAACAAAGGTTTCCGTCAGATTCGGCAAAATCAAGATAGGAGCACTTGTCAGCCTTTTCTTCAACTCTTGGAATCCTTCTTCACATTTTGCATCCCAAATAAAAGCCTGACCCTTCCTGGTCAATTTAGTTAACGGCAATGCTAACTTTGAAAAGCCTTCTATAAACTTCCTGTAATAACCTGCAATACCAAGAAAACTACGAATTTCCGACACTGATTTCAGAGCTTCCCACTGAGATACCGCTTCTATCTTCGTAGGATCAACAACAATACCATCCTTATAAATCACATGTCCAAGAAAACTAACTTCATTCAACCAAAATTCACACCTTGACTATTTGGCGAAAAGTTTCTTCTCTTTCAGTAATTCTAACACAGTTCTAAGATGTTCCGCGTGCTCTTCTTTGTTCTTGGAGTATACCAAAATATCGTCTATAAATACTACCACAAACTTATCAAGATAAGGATGGAAAATCCTATTCATATACTCCATAAAAACACCAGGTGCATTTGTAACTCCAAATGGCATTAATGAATACTCGTAATGTCCGTACCTTGTTCTAAATGTCGTTTTCTGAATATCGTCTTCCTTCACTCGAATTTGGTGATATCCAGACCTCAGATCAATTTTACTAAACATGCAAGCTCCAACCAGCTGATCCATAAAGTCATCAATCCTCGGTAACGGGTATCGATTCTTGATAGTAACCTTGTTTAATTTTCAGTAATCTACACATAGTCTCATAGAGCCCTCTTTCTTATTTACCAACAATATCGATGCACCCCACGGAGAAATACTTGGACGAATGAATTTCTTCTTAAGTAACTCTTCCAATTGTTTATTCAGTTCAGCCAACTCTGATGGTGACATACGATATGTTGCCATCGACACTGGACTAGTTCCCGGAAAAACTTCTCTTTTCGGTGGTAATTCATTCACATCTTCGGGAAAAACTTCCGGAAATTCACATACTACAGGTAACTCAGTACGTACTACCTCCTCTCTCAGGTCCATTATCGCGAACAACATAAACACCGTTGCACCGTTCTCAATGGCTTCTTTCACTTGTCTAGCTATCATGTTCAGATCATCAGCATTAACAGCTTCAGGAAATATTACCGTCTTCGTAAAACAGTTGATATGAACACGGTTGAATTCCAACCAGTTCATTCCCAGGATGACATCAAGTTATTTCAATAGAAGACACACTAAGTCCATTCCAAACTCTCTACCAAAAACATCAACTGGACAATTCAAACAAGCAGACGAAGTAGTTACTGAACCCGACGCAGGAGTATCAATAACCATGCTTTCATTTATGTCAGATATTTCTAAATTCAGTCTCTTAGCGCAATCTAAAGAAATAAAAGAATGAGTTGCTTCAGGATCTATAATTGCAACCAAAGGTGTGCCATGAATGAAACATGTTCCTTTAATTAGTCTATCCTCTGGAGTAGTCTCCGACCCAGACAAAGCAAAAACCTTTCCTCCCGCTTGGTTCTTCTTCGGTTTAGGACACTGTGGGCTAATGTGACCTTCTTCACCGCAATTGTAACAAGTCACAATCTTCTTCTTACAACCAGCAGCAACATGACCCACTTCCTCACACTTGAAGCACTTTTTATGGTTCAACTTGCATTCATTCCTACGGTGCCCAACCTCACCACAGTTGTAGCACCTGACAAAAGCACTGGAGTCTCTCCCACTAGGCTTCTTCCAACCACCAGTCTTTGGATTACCTCTACCATATGGCTTACCTTTTTCCATAGGCTTCTTACCCTTTCTGTCAACTAACTCGCGAGAGTGAGATGACTTCAGCTTAAGGTTATCTTCCTCGAAGATCCTGCTACAGTCTACCAAATCAAAAAATCTTCGAATCCTCTGATACCTGATTCCTTGTTTAATCTCATCACGAAGACCGTTCTCAAATTTGATGCACTTTGAGAATTCACTAGCTTCATCATAGTTGTAGTGAACATAGTACTTTGCCAACTCAACAAACTTCGACGCATACTCTGGTACCGTCATATTACCTTGAACCAGTTCCAGAAATTCAATTTCCTTGCGGCCTCGTACGTCCTCAGGGAAGTACCTTCTCAAAAACTCTCTCTTGAACACAGTCCAAGAAGTATTCACCTCATCAGCCTCTAGTTCAGCTCTGGTCGCCATCCACCAGTCATCAGCTTCTTCGGACAACATATGCGTACCATATCTCACTTTCAGGTTCTCAGCACAATCAATGACTCTAAAGATCCTCTCGATCTCCTTCAGCCACTTCTTAGCACCTTCAAGATCATGCGTACCCTTGAACAACGGAGGAGTGTTCCTCTGAAAATTCCCTAGTTGCCTATCAGCACCAATCCCTGCTCCTCCGACATTTCCTCCAAGCACACCAGCAATCATGCCCAGAGCCTCAGCGATAGCATCATCATTTCTTCCACCTCTTCCAACCATTACTCTGCTTAAATCACAAACAATTTAATCAGAACAAAAGTATCGACAATGTTTAACCCGCACTAGTCGCATACATAAGGAAGACTGACACAAGACTCTGGTCACAACGACCGACTATGCTCTGATACCACTATTGTAACACCCTTCTAAACCTCGCGGCAAATTAAATGAATTTATTCAGAGTACATGAAAATAAGGGTGCAACAATTCAATAATTAATTAAAACATCGTTCAGTTATGTCATGCATTCACTGAGGCAATCATCATCAAGTAAAACATTTCATATTAACACAGCGGAAATTAAATCATACGGATTAAGTTTAACATCTTTAAAACTTATCCTTCTAATATCAAAACATAACAGAGTTATAAACCATAAACGCTAAACATCGCGTCCCCAGTGTTACAAATATCAGAGCATGACACCTGACGCTAACTAAACAACTGACTCATGAGCTAATCCTCACCGAGTCGAACATCCGCTATCCTCAATCTGAAAATGTCAACATGTAAGGGTGAGTCTCATCGCAATTAACAAATATTATTGCATCATAAATAATAACACGTCATAGTTATATCATTCACCCAATTGCACTCATAAACAGACATTTAGACAAGTCTTATCATCATAAGCAACCAACCAACACATCATCAATAATTATAACACTCGAATACATCCAATCATGTTATAAAAGTATGCATATGTATGAACTGACACTATGCATGTGGTACCAACATCATCAAATGGGAATAACCCATGACCGACCCAACATCATCAAGATACGGCCCTGCCAGCACAGATTCCACACAATGGGAATCATGCCCTTTACTGATCCAACACATCATCATGGATACAACATCATCAATGAATATGAATGAATACAAACATATATGAACATACTTATATCATCGTCAAGTCTATGAGTAACATCATCAAAATACTCATTTCATCATCATCATCATCATTAAAGCATGTTTACATATGTTAACGACATTAAAATATTATCCAATCATCATCGTCAAACAACCAATAAATCATCACATGATTATTGCTTCAACATAGCATGTATTATCACATTTCGTCACATATACACACAAAACATCATTCACCAAGCAATAACTCATGATTCATCAATAATTGAAAGTTATCCTCATTTCTTCATTTAAACGCGTAGGGTATATTATGAGGTTTATCATACTCGAAACGACACTCAAAACAGGCCAACGGTTCAAAAGATACATCATTTTCAAGTTTGAACAATTTTCTACACAGCAAGGTTCGCTCAGCGACGCGAGGCAGATGCGAATTCCTCCAGACCTCCGCTCAGCGGACTGTTGGAGCGGTAGAGCGGCAAGCAACAAAAGATTTGGAAATATTTATCCAGGAATTATCGTGTCCACAGAGATTGGTGAGAAGAACTGCCATTTGACTATCTCGCGTTCTAAGTTTCATGATTTGGGTGCGGAAAGGTAAATGCGGGAAAAGTAAATAAAAGCAGATAAACAATCTCAATAGCCTAAGAGAAATAGTTATGGAATTGCATTTCGTTCTACCCGTCTAATACTTAAATATGAAGATCTTATCGCTCGACACTCACAATACGCATCAAAATCACCGGGCATCATTCGAGATGCCACATCGGTGCCCATGTCTGCAACACCGATGAAAGCTCAACTGTACTATTCACATCAGCTATTTCTCCACCGACACAAACAACACGAGGCAATAGACTCGATACCCATTACGATTATTAGTCCTAAATCCATTTCTGCAATCCAGAAACTAACAGTTATCATTCCTAATCAAGATCTATGGTGTCCATGTCTGCAACAACACAAATCCAGAGCATTTAAGCAAAAAGATTAAGAACAACAACAATGATGATTTGTAAAGCAAATATATAAACGATCCCAAGATCGACAAATGTACATATAAGAGAGGAAAAATAAACATACAAACCCCACCATTAGAATGAAACATAGGGAAGAACGAAGATGAATCGAAAACTCACACCGTCACAATGAAATCGAGACAAATACATGATCAATCCACATGATGTAGCATCCAATGGTGTTTCCTAAACCTCTAAACTACCAAAAATGGATTAGAGCTCAACTTGTCAAAGAAGAGATGATAAAACACCTAAAAAAAATTTGTTCTAAGCTATTTATACAAAACTGATTTACGCACAGCGCGCGTAGCGCACTCTCACTTATGTACCAAACCGCCCTATCGCGCGAAGCGCCCTAAAAACCGCGCGACGCGCCCAATCTTCTGCCAGCTTTTGTTCTACAACCTCAAAGAGCGCGCGACGCGCCCTCTAGCGCGCTGCACCAGAACAGCAGAATTATTTCCTCTTTGCTCTCGCAGCCGTGTCTTGAACACTTTATTCCTCAAGGCTCCGAAAACGCAAGAATACCTATAAAAATACAACAAAACTATCAAATGGTATAAAAGTGTATGAAAATACAAGTATTCGTAAAGTAAACGTAATTACACAAAAACGGGGAATTATTCAAACGGTATTAACAAAAAGCGTCCATAAATGCCACCATTTACATACATAAAATAACTACAATTTGGCACTTAACAAACTCTCCCCAACCAGAATTTGTTTTTCCTCAAACAAGGCCAAACACTCAAATCGCAAAGGTAAAAATCCTAAAAATCATGAATCAACAAGATTTAGAAAAATGAAACAATTGTTCGGTTCAAACAAAAACGTACGAACAAAGTAAATACTTACCACAATCATACAACGACAACATGAAAACGAAACGAATCCTAAGTACAAAAATCATACAAAACATTCTAAAACAACAACAAGCTCAATCACGAATCACGCTAACAAAAATTCACCGGTAGATGAAAAACACCGAAAGGTGAGGACTTTGACACACACTCGACAAACTTGCAAACAAAAGACAAAATTATGCATTCGTCCAAAAATAGTATCGAAAATGCATTGACACGAATCACAAGGGCTTTTAAGGTTGTAATGTGGCTCGGTTAACAAACAAGTGATAAGTCCTAAAGCTAATCGAAACAAAAACTTGCCTAAACCTAAGGGAGTAATTACCTCCACAAAGTTTCAAACAATATAATTTCAATCCAACTTTTCTCTTCATCACAAATTTCACACCAGTCACAAAACTTATTAGCACACTCTTATTCATACTCTTTTTGTTATTTTTCTTTTTCAAACTTTTTCTCCTTTTTCTTTCTTTTTCTTTTCTTTCTTTCTCACATTTTTTTGTTTCTTTTTCTTTTCTTTCCACTACCTCATATCAATCACATCATAAAGAGGCAAACATCTTCTCCCCAACTTGAATTCAACCATAACATAAAGTGAATACTCCTACTTTCTAAGGCAAGATAAAAATCCATCTAAACATCATAGGTGCGGGTTTAAGAAAACAAAGAATCAAACATCCATACACAAATGAAAACCAAACGCTCATAGACAAGCATTAAGCAAAAACAGTATGGAGATTGACAAAAAGGCTCAAAAGGGGTTACAAATGGTCACACACTCACAAGGTAAAATGACATTTAGCTTATGGTAGTTGTGCTCAAAATCAAACAAGTGCCTTGATCACTTTCGTGAATTCACAAAATCAATACAAATGAAAGATTAAACATAATAGTATCCAGTTAAAACAAGAATTGTCGGTCTCTCGCATATATATACAATGGAAAGCCACCTCACATTTATGGTAAAAAAGGGAAACTAATTGTGATTCAAGTCATGAGCAAGTTATGCAAAAAGAATGAGTAATATGAAATGTGTACTAATGAAAAGTCTCATAAACATGCTATGCTATAGAAAGCGATAAACGAGTACCTTGCGACGTACAAATTCAATCAATCATTACCGCACAACCGGCATGTTGAAACAATCAAAATCAGAGAATTACCAAATGAGACTTCAAGCGATCGGGACAAAATTTGAATCTAAACAACAACAAAAGAATTAAAAAAAAAACAAAACTATAAAATACTATACTATAAAGCCTTGGTGTCAGTGGGAAAAAGGCGAGCCGAGTGACCCGTTAAAAAGAGGTCACTGGCCAAAAGCAACACAGCGCGCGGCGCGCTACACCAGAAAAACCACACCAGTCTAAAAAGACAGATTTTCCAGTGATTGTCATACCCTAATTTTTGACCCCCCCTGAGATGTCACATCTCCAGACATTTCATTAACCCAAGACAAGTACCCAAAGCAGTCATTTGTTTGTCTAAGTACTCAGTCGAGGGTATGCAAGAACAGAGAAGCTCAGGCAAAGGATCAATCAATAAGAAAATGACCTCTAATACAATCATAAGACTCGAATGATTCATTTATCCATCTATGATTGATTAGACACCAGTCATCAAGACTCAGGCTTACTTAGGACACCAGACTAGGGTTTTGGGCCTATCAAGGACTAAAATCAGGGACCATATTTGGGAAACCCTAAAAAGCTCCAGGACATCACACAAAGAGTTCACTCATCTTCAAATGATCCATATGACAATATCCACTGGGCATTGTACCTCAATTCAAGATCTACAATCATCAATTTCATCTGGTCGACAATTAGGGTTTTTTGACCTAATTCACCAGGACAGTTGACTTTTAATCAGAACATGGATCCACAACTCAAAACATGGCTCAAGAACTTATATTACCTCAATATGTTCCATTCATATCACTCATTTGAGGAGGAGAACTTGATTCATCACCAAAGTCCAAAATTTCACTTCATTTGGAAAAAGTCAACTGTATAAGATCACCTTTGACTTTTAGGGTTTTGGATCAAATAATGACTTTTAAGGATCAATATCATCAATATATGATTATTAAAGTCATTTGACCAAGAAAAATCAAGAAAATTCATCAAGGATCAAAAAGTCAACAAAAAATTATACTAGTTGTCATACCCCAAAATTTGCCCTATCAATTTTAACATTTAATTATGCTAGATGAAACATGACACTACCTTGTTACTTCTACTATTATTTTTGTTACAATTCTTTATCTAAATTATCAGTTAATATCCTTTTGTTCATTTACTAATCCGTATTAATACAAATTATAAAAAAGGGAAAACTATTAGAATTAGGTTACTTTTTTTCAATTAATTAATTAATAAAGAATTTCCAAAAAAAAGGGGAGTATTAGTTAAAAAAATAGGAGAACTATACGGTTACTACTTTCTTTCAATTAGTGACAAAGGGATTAATTTGCTACTTATATTTAAAAATAACATTAGTTAAATATTATTATTAAGTTTTATTGGTGACTTTTTTTACTGTATTAAAGTAGTGATTTTTAGCATAATTAGAATGTTTAAGTTGTAAATCGTGACTATTATAAAATCAAATAAGAGAAACTTTTTCTCTATTATTATTAAAATAATATCGTTAATTATTATTATAATCATCAATTATTATTTTTAAGCACTATGGCTAATTACGGTTATCTTTATGATTATTAATATATTAACTTTTTTTATAAGATATTATTAATAAAAAGTTGTAAATTAATTCATTAAGTTAAGTTTCATCTAATTTTAATCAATTTTTGTCACTAAAGTATGCATCCTATTTATTAATTTTTATATTATTTATATTAATTTTTTTTATTTGGTTATGTATTCTATTATATATATTTTTAATATAAAATTTTAAACCATTAATTTATTTTATTATATATATATATATATATATATATATATATATATATATATATATATATATATATATATATATATATATATATATATATATAACATTAAGTTATTTTATGTATTCAAAAGTTATTATCAACGGATTTATAATTTTGCGTCGAAAGTTATACTATTTATCAAGTGTATTCAATTTTTTTAACGTTACGTGGTAAGTTATAAATTTTTAATCACTCAATATTACAAATATTATTTCCAAAAAATTATTTATAAAATTTTTACATTTGAATATCATATCGGTTATATAAGATTATAAGGATAAAAATGTCAATTATTAATAAAACCCCTCCCCTCCCCTCCCCTCCCCTCGTGAACCAAACAAATTTTTAACTAAAATCCCTTCCTTCCCCTCCCCTCCCCTCCCCTCGTTTGAACCAAACATACATATAATTAATAAAAATCCCTCCCCTTCCCTCCCCTCCCCTTCCCTCCATTAAAATCCCTCCCCTCCCCTCCCCCTCGTTTGAACCAAACAGACCCTAAATCTACAGAAAAAGGGGGGGATCGAAAGACAAAGAAGGATAGAAGGGGACGAAAAAGAAAGATTAGACGGAAGAACTCTTGTTGTGCCTCATTCGTTCTCGGTACCTGAAACGGAGAAGAAGAAAGATTAAAATTGAAATCGATCCGAAGCAATAAAGAATTAACTGAGGTATTTTCACTTAGCCTTTTTTTAGATTCACGAAATTTTGTTGATCTGCGTGTTGTTTGCTGGGATTTTTGGGGTAAGGGTTAGGGTTGAGTTCTTAGGAATTGAGTGGTTTCTGGGTTTTGTTGTTGAAGGTAAGGGTTAAAGAAGATGAAGATCTTCGTGTTATTTCTGTTTTCTGGGTTTTACAAAAAGTGAGAGAGAGAAAGGAATGAAAGAACGAGTAAAAGAATCAAGAAAAATGAAAATGGAAATTTTGTTTTTTTTAGTTTTAACTTCCACCACTCGTTGGATGACTGACATGTGGCCTCACGATGGCCACATGATTTGCATACTGAACGTGATTCAGTGCATATCCTCTACCGTACTCCCTCGCCCAGATCACATGCAAGCCGTTGGTTGATTGATTTTAGATCTACGCCTTCAAATCTCTATTTTGAAGGCCATTGGATTTGAAATGAACGGATAAGATCACATGGGTCCACCATAACGCTATATACATCCCCACTTCGGGTCCAAACGGACCTTAGAGTCATTGGGCTGGACTAGCACGCTGTTAACACCCCTTAAATTAATAATTAACATAATAATACACCCCCGGGCCCATTATCTTTTATTTTAATTTGTTTTAATATTGAAATTGTTTTTAAATGGAAAATTTGTTATTTTTAATTCTAATATAATATTTGATTAAATATCTTAAAAATAATTTAAATAATTTATTTAATAATTTTTAAATTATTTTATCTTAAGTTTTTTTTAATAATATTATCTTATTTATTTAATCTAATTAGATGATTAAGTTATATAATAATAACCAAATAACTCCTTTGCTAAAAATATATATAACCAAATAGTATTTTGATATACAAAATTCACCTTATTAATTTAAATAATTCATCCATTTTAATTTGACTTATTTTAAAAAAAGAATAAAAAATGATTAATATATCTATAAAAATATAACTATTCTAAACAAATCTTTTTAATAATACTTGTCTTGCCTTTAATTATTACAAAAAATACAAAAATAGGGATTGTACACAAAAAATAAAACTTTTAATCATAACTACGAACTACGGTAAAACTGCGAACTATGTCTCAACATACAAAATAACGTACAATCCCATAAAAAACACCAACAAATACGAACTACGTTGACTCTGATCCTCCATAAGGAGGTACGTAGGCACTTGGTAACAAGGCGAGTCCCCTTTCCCTAAAATTAAGTAGGTTTGAAATTGTATTCTCTACCCTATTGTACACCTTTAACCATAACTTTTTATAAACCTTACCGTAATACTCTTACCCTAGAGACATTTAGAAAACCTTAAGGAAGGGTTAAGGGTGCCTAACACCTTCCCTTGACCCTAATTTCTCAACTTACCCATTTTTTCTAACTTTAGGTTTTTCTCCCGTGTTTACCCTTATCTTAGGATAAAATAAAACATAGGTGGCGACTCTGTAATTTAGGTTACTTAAACTTAAAATTTTAAGCCGGTCGTAACAGTTGGCGACTCTGCTGGGGACCCTTAAAGCAGAGAAGCACTTAAGGTTTGGGGCATGTCTCTTTGGTTTAGATTTTGGGTTTATGGTTTATATTTATTTAGTAATTTCTTTTTCTTTAAATATTGTTCTTTATTTTATTTCTTTAATAATGTTAAATATTATTATTTGAAATATATTTGTCTTATTATTGCTGGGTTATATATATAAAATTGTTGTTAAACCTTAAGTGTGGGAATTGTCACTAAGTAAGAGAAGACTTGCATCGCCTACGAGCTTTAGTGACAATTCCACTCAGAGTGGGCTGAATTCCGAGAAATATCTTAGACGAGGCTAGACCTTATCGAGGGTAGGATGCGGAATTTGGCTGATCTCTATGGGAACCTACCCCTAAAATTCAAACCTCATGGACAAAAGAGTCTTTCTAAAATCCAAAGAAACAAAAAGTTTCGGAGGATACGAAGGGGCCCCATGAGACCCTTAGAATTAAACCACCTTTGGGAAGGGTATAAAATCCGTAGGACGAACTTATGAACCTACGTATTAAGGAAACTTTTATCATAGGAAGCCTTCTCGAGAGGGACATACCTTGAAAACCTAAGTCAACGTAGGGTTACCTCCTATGATTACATCCCTTAGAATCTTAAGGTTATACTTCGTTTAATCTGGATCCCTCGCTTGTAGGGATGTCCTTTTAATCAGACATTGTTTGTAAGACCTCTCAGATTTTGGTTTAATGCGCAACATGTGGCCTCATGATGGCCACGTGATAAGGAGACTCTTGATGGATCCCCGAGCGCTCGCATACTGTATATCCTTAGTTAGTATGCAATCCTAGCCATTCGTTCATTAAACTTTGAATCTACGCCCTTGGATATCTATTCTGAGGGCCATTATAATTGAAGCAAACGACTCATGAGATCTGGTGACCATCTTGAACGGTCATCATGTGTTCATTTCCGCACATTCCCTAGCCTATAGGGATTCCCCTTCGTCCGTCATTGTCCTTAGATAGGTTGTGTTCTCCATATGGAACCTTCCCGTGAAGGACATCTTCGTTAATACACGTCACATGGCCTCCAGATGGCCATGAGATCTGGTGACCGTCTTGAACGATCTTGGAGAGAGGAGAATTAACTATTGGAGATTCAAATGAGCTTAGCCATACATGGAGAAAAGGCTTCCCTTTGCTATACAAGCTACGTGCCTGTGCCTACGCCTCAAATTCAGTTATCATTGGGTCAATCGCCTTCTCAACAAAATTGGTATTGCCCAAGAAGAGTCAAGGATCACCCCATACTTCTATAAGTCCAAGAACTAAGAAGTATGTCTCAGAGTCATTTGGATTAGCAAGAAAGCTTATCCCTAGAATGATTAGGTTTTTATTTCCAATTTGTAATTTCTGTAATTGCTAAGTGGTATTTGGTGTAAACTTTGTACCTTTCGATTGTAATTCAATAAAATAATCATGCATGTTTGGAATTAATTCATTCGTTTCTTCATTACTACGACTTTCCATTTTCACTTTTCGATTCCATTTCAACTTTCCATTTCCACTTTTAACAAACTTAAGGGAGAATAACGAAATATAAATAACTGAATTTTGCTAAACGCATGCTTTCAATGTAAGACCGAGCTGATGAGGTAAGGCATTGTTTCAATCCTTAAACAGTGGAGAAATAAGGAGATAATCCGTAGTCAACCCCCTCGAGCCAGAAGTTGGAGTTGTTTCTATTTTTCAAATAAACCTTAATCTTAACCAGGGGCAGGGTAGATTTCGATTAATTCAATGGTACATTCTATTCTCAAGAGAATCAGTTAATCCAAGCAAAGGTTCAAGCACACCCATTCTCTCGCACATATCATTCAAGTTCGAGGAAGCACCAAAGTTGAAGCTCACAAACCAAAGTCAACATGGCAGTCACATTTATTCAAAATCCAAAAAGCAAAATTTAAAAAAAAAAAAGAGGGCCCGCTGAGTCAAATGGAAAATTCCATAAAGTAAAATAAACGTGACTTAGGCAAAAGTTAGGGCATCATCCCAATGGACCAAATTCAAAAGAATTGGTCCATGCAAAAAATAAGGGATAAAAAACAAAAACAAAAGTGGAGGATAATCTTGTGACTGCTAAATCATTAAAGCTTCCCATCAACACTTGGATCTTAACAACATTCTTCATTGGCGCTTGGATTTTCACTAATGCTTCTGCTCACCATCAGAACAAAAAAAACTCTCTTGCAAACTGAATACATTTATTGGATTAATCGAATTTAGGATTGGAGAATATCAAGGAGAATGGGATGGGTTAAATAAATTGAGCCATATATCTTTTGTTTCTTAAACCACAAACCACGGCCACGATATAACATTCAAAAGCCCTAATTGAGGCAAGGTTAACTATGAAAGCATACTTGGCATACAATTGGTTAAACTAACTCCTATTGTTTGTTAATGACTCTCTGCATCTTCCATCTCTAATCACCCATTTCTATTTCATAACAAACTACAATTTCCACACTGGCATGTGCATAACTAAGAATTACTTTTCAAAGGGTACAACTTTACTTTTAAATCAATACTTAGCAGCAAGGAAATTTTGACATTGATGAATCATTTCAAAAAGCTTCTAACTAGGGGAAAACATCTAAGAGTTTCTCTTAAGTGTGGGAAAATCCCAATGACCATAGGAGCATATCACTTGGAGATCCTATTGACTTGGGGCACGATCTTTCTACAATTCAATCAAATTAGGTCAAATCTCAATCAGGGGCATATCTTTAAAAATATTGGGGCAGTTCAGATCTTAACGGTAGACCCAAGTTCCATTTTGAAGCAACTTCGAGTACGAACTTTCAATTAATATCACACAATAGTTAGCCCTCCATATCCTGGAGATCGAGGGCAGACCTCTCAACTATCAAATATTGGAGCAGTGCATATCAAATTCGTAGGATAAGTAATTCTAAGTCAAAGGCGTGGAGTATTTCAAAAATTAAAATAAGGGGCTAGCCATCTCAAGTGCATACTATGATAAAACTACATCCAAGCTCATATTAAGACAAATCTCTGCGAATACCCAACAAATTGGGGCATGACATACCACAAAGGGGAAAATTGTCCTCATATCTTCACAATCCCCAGTGAATCTCTCTCCTACGCCTGCGATCTTCGACTTCAAAATGAGTATCAAGAAATCATGCTAGCATAACCATCGTATGACAAACAACCTTGTTACATTAGTAACCTCTCTACGCCTTTGTTATCCACGACCCGTCATTGGGGCATCATTCAAACATACTTCAATCATGCATTCATCAAAGAACTTCGCCCTTGCGTCAAGTCATACATATCATTTCATTCATCTGATATAGCATAAACCTAACTTCGTAAAGCCCAAATCTTTATCGGCACTTTAATATCCATGCCCAAGTCACGCATTACATACATTGGTTAAAACATTACGTACATCAAAACACAAATACAATTACATACATTGGTTGATACATTACACCACATCTTTTCAGGTAGTCTTTTTAAGACAAATCGTCATCCTTTCCAGGAACCTCTTCAGGTAGTCTTATTTAAGACATTCTTTTTCTAAGAACCTTTCCAGGTAGACTTTCCTAAGACATTCATTCTATTTCTAAGAACCTTTTTAGGTAGTCTTTTTTAAGACATCTATCAGCCTTTCCAGGTAGTCTTCTTTAAGACATTCCTTATCCTTTCTAGGAACCTCTCCAGGTAGTCTTCTTTAAGACATTCTTTTTCTAAGAATCTTTCTAGGTAGTCTTTTCTAAGATATTTCACATCCTTTCCAGGAACCTTTCTAGGTAGTCTTCTTTAAGACATCTCTTAACCTTTTCAGGTAGTCTTCTTTAAGACAAGTTCAAATATCTCTTATCTTTTCTAGGATCCCCTTTTTAGGCAGTCTTCTTTAAGACATCTCCTAACCTTTCTAGGTAGTCTTCTTTAAGACATCCACAATCCTTTCTAGGAGCCTTTTCAGGTAGTCTTCTTTAAGACACATCTTCTCATCCTTTCTAGGAGCCTTTCCAGATATTTCTCATCATTTTCGGGAATCTTTCTAGATAGTCTTCTCTAAGACATATCCCTTTCTAGGAACCTTTTCAGGTGGTCTTCTCTAAAGCATTCATCGTCCTTTCCAAGAACCTTTTTAGGTAGTCTTTTTTAAGACATCTTTCATCCTTTCCAGGAACCTCTTCAGGTAGTCTTCTTTAAGACATTCCTTATCCTTTTCTAAGAACCTTTTTAGGTAGTCTTTAAGACAAATTTTATCCTTTCTAAGAACCTTTTCAGGTAGTCTTCTTTAAGACAAATGTTCACATCCATTCTGGAAACCTTTTCAGGTAGTCTTATAGAAGACATTATTTCATTCCACTCGTTACATCAATCAACATATGCATGAGCATAAGCATTATCCCATACATCAAAACATCCAAGTCATTACTCTGGTGCTAAACCACATTGTCCATCTGCTTCCCGGTAACCTTACCGATGACAGTAACCTTGCTGTTGGTTTATTTCCAATCACCTGATTGACGTATCCCAGTAACCTTACCGATGACAGTAACCTTGCTGTTTGTTTATTTCCAATCACCTGATTAACATATCGCGGTAACCTTACCGATGATGGTAACCTTACTGTTTGTTTATCCCCAATAACCTGATTGATGTATCCCGGTAACCTTACCGATGATAGCAACCTTGCTGTTCATTTCACTCATAAAACATATACATACGCATTAGCATATACATATCATCTAGCGCATTCACATTCTACAAAAAGCCCAGTTTCCAACCCTCGTGTTGTGATTGGTTTGTTTTCCGACCCTCGAGTCGTGAGTTTTCAACCCTCGTGTTGTGATTGGTTTGTTTTCCGACCCTCGAGTCGTGAGCTTCTAAACATATCATTTTTTTCCCGACCCACGAGTCGTGAATATCTGACAAGCTATTCTCTCCGACCCTCGAGTCGTGAGTCTCCAAGCAAGTGAATCTTTTTCATGCAGGCAAACGTGCTAGAACTATAGCAAACAATCTTCTATACAGGTAAACTTGTCCGAACCGGGGCAAGTGGATCCCATTGGTGCAGGTGAACTTGCTAGAGCTATAGCAAGTGATCCTTGTGGGATTACTCAAACTATGATAGTAAGTGGGTATGGCTAACTGCGACGACTTACTAGAACTATAGTAAGTGGGTCATACCAACTACGATAAACTTATTGAAACTACAATAGTAAGTAAGTATGATCAACTGCGACGACTTACTAGAGCTATAGTAAGTGGGTCATACCATCTACGACAGACTTACTCAAACTACGATAGTGAGTGGGTATACCAACTACGACGTCTTACTAGAACTATAGTAAGTGGGTTACCTACAAACTGCAAAACCTTGCTAGCACTATAGCAAATTAATTATCTTCTCCATAGCAAACGGCGAACCCTCGCTATTGCTAGCCAGGTTTATGTATCACGTTAGTCCCTCGGCAGTGATCCTCTTCAAAACTTCAGCGATAACGCACAATGGTTTTATTTTATTTTTCCAAAGTTACTAACATACTTCAACTAACATAACTAACAGTCATGCATCATTCAATTACATACCTCATTCATACATAATGCATATACATACATTGCTCTCATTTATTTTGAGAAGCTCACTGAATCATACATCACATGCATCATGACATTGCATAAAACTAAGGCTTGCCTTTTCAGGCCATGCTACAAACAAAACACGTGGTTCCTTCAAAACAAAAGCATCTGCTTAACATTCTAAAAAGGGTATTTACCTTGGATGGCATCTTTAAGCCCATCTCCCACGAAACTTCTTCACAAATGCAAATTTTAGGGCATTTTAGTGTTCAATCATCTTCTACCTTTAGATCACGATAGGCAGACGTGCCTATCTGACTCTTAAGGTTTAAGAAGATTGAACAGGGGCAGCTGTCATACCCCAAAATTTGCCCTATCAATTTTAACATTTAATTATGCTAGATGAAACATGACACTACCTTGTTACTTCTACTATTATTTTTGTTACAATTCTTTATCTAAATTATCAGTTAATATCCTTTTGTTCATTTACTAATCCGTATTAATACAAATTATAAAAAAGGGAAAACTATTAGAATTAGATTACTTTTTTTCAATTAATTAATTAATAAAGAATTTCCAAAAAAAAGGGGAGTATTAGTTAAAAAAATAGGAGAACTATACGGTTACTACTTTCTTTCAATTAGTGACAAAGGGATTAATTTGCTACTTATATTTAAAAATAACATTAGTTAAATATTATTATTAAGTTTTATTGGTGACTTTTTTTACTGTATTAAAGTAGTGATTTTTAGCATAATTAGAATGTTTAAGTTGTAAATCGTGACTATTATAAAATCAAATAAGAGAAACTTTTTCTCTATTATTATTAAAATAATATCGTTAATTATTATTATAATCATCAATTATTATTTTTAAGCACTATGGCTAATTACGGTTATCTTTATGATTATTAATATATTAACTTTTTTTATAAGATATTATTAATAAAAAGTTGTAAATTAATTCATTAAGTTAAGTTTCATCTAATTTTAATCAATTTTTGTCACTAAAGTATGCATCCTATTTATTAATTTTTATATTATTTATAATTATTATTGACTTAGTCAATTAGGGTTTTTTTGTGAACCCTATTCATCTTCTTCCTCAAGCTTGCAGCCGCCCCTTAAGCATGCACAAACCCTAAGAATTTTCCAACTCAAATCCAGCTTTAGCAACATAATAAAAATCGAAATTTTTCAGAAAGGAAAGAATATTAGCAATTGAATACCAAAATTATCATTATAAATTGGATCAAAATGCATTTACATCAAAAATTAAAATACAGCTTTAACAAGAAATCAAATCTTTCCTAATCTAAAATAAAATCAAACCTCTTAAAAACTGAATCAAACCTTCGAATAATCTGAAATTAAAACTCTTAAAACTATTTCCTTATTCGAATCGGAAAACCTAAGGCTATAAATGACAACTTAAGGGTGTGTTTGGTTCGAGGTAAATGGAGGGGAGGGGAGGGGAGGGGAGGGAATGTTTATAAAAAAATGTGTTTGGTTCAATTATTAGGAGGGGAGGGGAGGGGAGCAAAATCCCTCCATATCACACTTTTTGCGTCCCCCCGAATTGGAGGGATTCGGAGGGGAGGGGAGGGAATGTGATTATTAATATTTAATAAATTAATATATTTACTAAAATACCCTCAATTTTATTTTATTATTTCAAAATTATTACTTTCTTTCGTCTGCTTCTTTTTTTTATTATTTTTCTCTATTGCTTATATCGATTCATTATAATTATTCTTTACCTTTAAATTATTATTTTTATTTACTAAAAATTATAATCACTACAGTTTTTCATTTTTTATTATTATTTTTATTTTTATATTTATTTATATTAATTTTTTTTTATTTGGTTATGTATTCTATTATATATATTTTTAATATAAAATTTTAAACCATTAATTTATTTTATTATTATATATATATATATATATATATATATATATATATATATATATATATATATATATATATATATATATATAACATTAAGTTATTTTATGTATTCAAAAGTTATTATCAACGGATTTATAATTTTGCGTCGAAAGTTATACTATTTATCAAGTGTATTCAATTTTTTTAACGTTACGTGGTAAGTTATAAATTTTTAATCACTCAATATTACAAATATTATTTCCAAAAAATTATTTATAAAATTTTTACATTTGAATATCATATCGGTTATATAAGATTATAAGGATAAAAATGTCAATTATTAATAAAACCCCTCCCCTCCCCTCCCCTCCCCTCGTGAACCAAACAAATTTTTAACTAAAATCCCTTCCTTCCCCTCCCCTCCCCTCCCCTCGTTTGAACCAAACATACATATAATTAATAAAAATCCCTCCCCTTCCCTCCCCTCCCCTTCCCTCCATTAAAATCCCTCCCCTCCCCTCCCCCTCGTTTGAACCAAACAGACCCTAAATCTACAGAAAAAGGGGGGGATCGAAAGACAAAGAAGGATAGAAGGGGACGAAAAAGAAAGATTAGACGGAAGAACTCTTGTTGTGCCTCATTCGTTCTCGGTACCTGAAACGGAGAAGAAGAAAGATTAAAATTGAAATCGATCCGAAGCAATAAAGAATTAACTGAGGTATTTTCACTTAGCCTTTTTTTAGATTCACGAAATTTTGTTGATCTGCGTGTTGTTTGCTGGGATTTTTGGGGTAAGGGTTAGGGTTGAGTTCTTAGGAATTGAGTGGTTTCTGGGTTTTGTTGTTGAAGGTAAGGGTTAAAGAAGATGAAGATCTTCGTGTTATTTCTGTTTTCTGGGTTTTACAAAAAGTGAGAGAGAGAAAGGAATGAAAGAACGAGTAAAAGAATCAAGAAAAATGAAAATGGAAATTTTGTTTTTTTTAGTTTTAACTTCCACCACTCGTTGGATGACTGACATGTGGCCTCACGATGGCCACATGATTTGCATACTGAACGTGATTCAGTGCATATCCTCTACCGTACTCCCTCGCCCAGATCACATGCAAGCCGTTGGTTGATTGATTTTAGATCTACGCCTTCAAATCTCTATTTTGAAGGCCATTGGATTTGAAATGAACGGATAAGATCACATGGGTCCACCATAACGCTATATACATCCCCACTTCGGGTCCAAACGGACCTTAGAGTCATTGGGCTGGACTAGCACGCTGTTAACACCCCTTAAATTAATAATTAACATAATAATACACCCCCGGGCCCATTATCTTTTATTTTAATTTGTTTTAATATTGAAATTGTTTTTAAATGGAAAATTTGTTATTTTTAATTCTAATATAATATTTGATTAAATATCTTAAAAATAATTTAAATAATTTATTTAATAATTTTTAAATTATTTTATCTTAAGTTTTTTTTAATAATATTATCTTATTTATTTAATCTAATTAGATGATTAAGTTATATAATAATAACCAAATAACTCCTTTGCTAAAAATATATATAACCAAATAGTATTTTGATATACAAAATTCACCTTATTAATTTAAATAATTCATCCATTTTAATTTGACTTATTTTAAAAAAAGAATAAAAAATGATTAATATATCTATAAAAATATAACTATTCTAAACAAATCTTTTTAATAATACTTGTCTTGCCTTTAATTATTACAAAAAATACAAAAATAGGGATTGTACACAAAAAATAAAACTTTTAATCATAACTACGAACTACGGTAAAACTGCGAACTATGTCTCAACATACAAAATAACGTACAATCCCATAAAAAACACCAACAAATACGAACTACGTTGACTCTGATCCTCCATAAGGAGGTACGTAGGCACTTGGTAACAAGGCGAGTCCCCTTTCCCTAAAATTAAGTAGGTTTGAAATTGTATTCTCTACCCTATTGTACACCTTTAACCATAACTTTTTATAAACCTTACCATAATACTCTTACCCTAGAGACATTTAGAAAACCTTAAGGAAGGGTTAAGGGTGCCTAACACCTTCCCTTGACCCTAATTTCTCAACTTACCCATTTTCTCTAACTTTAGGTTTTTCTCCCGTGTTTACCCTTATCTTAGGATAAAATAAAACATAGGTGGCGACTCTGTAATTTAGGTTACTTAAACTTAAAATTTTAAGCCGGTCGTAACACTAGTGCATTTTGACCTAGTTCATGGATCTCAAAATTTCACCTACTCAACTAAAAAAACTTCCAACATGAAAGTTGTAGATCTCACAAAATAAAACAACTCACAATGCAACTTTTTTCAAGAGATCAATCATTTAAGAGATATGAACTTTGGAAGTTATAGGTCATAAAAACTTAGAAAAAATTCTAAGTGTTTTTAACCTAGTTTTCTTCCAACTTTAGGCCCATTTTACACAATTTTCCCAAGTGATTTTGAAGAAACTCCAAACTAATGAATTGAAGTAAATGTTAAGGTCTTTCCAAATTATGCTCAACCTTCTCCAAATTCATTTTGAGCTAGGAGTTATGCTTGTTCAAAGTTGGCCTCATGAAGAGAAATTATAGGTCATGTACTATTTTGAAACTTTGCAATTTTGTGCAAATGACTATACTAATTGATGCTACATGACCCATAACATATCAGTAGAGATACCATACATTCATTTTCACCATGGAATAAGAATTAGAGAATATTCCCAAAACAAGAACATGTGATTATGTAATGATTACATTTGGGAAATTGATGGCAAATGGATGAATCACCAAAGGAATCTTCTTCCCAACCAATTGGAACACTCCTCTGCATCAGAAATGTTCCCCAAGATCAGATAAGATCAATGGTTAGAGAGCTTACTCGGTTTGGCCATCATTGCATTTTTGAGATTCTTTGAATTTCTTCATGGCCAAGAAACCAAAACTCCTTCACTAAGCAAGTTCACTCCTCCAATTTGTACTGAGCTCTTTGCCTATAAATACAAGTGCATTCCTCAGTATTAGACACACCAAAGAAACTCCAATTCTTGCTTTCTCCTTCTCTCCCTCATGCTTATGGTTTTCAAAGTTCTTTGGCAAGAAGAATCGAATTCTTCAAACCAAGGCTCTTCTTTTGAAAGTAAGTCTTCTAACATCTCAAGGAGGTTCATTAGAAGTGATCTAAGCACCTAGATCACTTCTGTAAGTGGAGAAACACCATAGTCACTCTCACTTTGGAGCTTAAGCAGTTGGAGGTCTATAGAAGAATTCAGATGGTGTCAAACAAATCTAAGCACATCAACATGTTCCTAGAGGTGAAGTAAAGCTATTCAGATGCCTGCAGCATATCTGTAACCACAAAATCACCAACCTCCATGTTCACTTGAAGCTCAAAAAGAATGTGTCGAGTAGGGCAATTCTGAAGCATTCAAGTTGCAATAAGCATTCAGTTAGTATCACTAAGTCACCAGGAAGCTTTTGCAATCATTCACTCAAAGCCAAAGGCTCTCCATCATCATCATCACGACCTTTAGTTTCAGAGGTAAGTTTTTGAACTCCACCTCTTTAATTTGTGCACTCTTTTTGTTAAAACTCGATACCATTTCATTCAGCATCATTAGAGGATTAAAAACCCTCTATCATCATCTATTTATCTTTCAGTATAGTCATTTAATTTAATTTTCAAATTTTAGGGTTCTTCAGGTATTTTAGATAATTCAATAGATGTAGTTAATATAAATATATGTTAGTTACATATTTGAGACCGTGAGAGAAATTAGAACAAGTTTGACGTTTACATCATCCTGTTAGAAAATTCAAATTCTTCAAGCTTGAGGTTAAAGACGACCATGGTTGTGGCGCGCAAAATTCAAATCTCTGGGTAAAGTTTATTTTATTTTGAATGGTATGCGTTTTATAAACGAATTCATCGTTTGCCCTAGTGGTCTCACATGCGCTCTTAGTCCTTTCATGCTTCAAGTCTGGGGTTCGAATCCCCCTCGCCCCAGACTTTTTGGTTCTTTTATTTTTCAAAGATTTTCAACTCGTTTTGAAACATAACCAATTGAATGCATGCTATAGTCACCAACTGGCGCTTGGCCCAGTGGTGTTATTTTGGTTGGTAACCATGAGGGCGTGGGTTCAAACCCTCCAAGGACCAAAACCTCTTTTTTAACACTTGTTTTCTTCAATTTCTTCACAACTTCATTTAATCATTTAACTTATCAAATTAATTCATTTTAACTTCATTTTTTGAACACTTCTCATTTAATATATGTATTTTATGAATATCCAAAAAATCACAAAAGAATAATATTTATTTGATATACTTTTATTAGGTTTAAAATGACTTATTTTTAAGTATTTTTAATACTTTAAATATAGTTTTTCATTTGATTTTCAAAAAAAACCTAATATCTTGTTAATATCTTTGTGATAAAACCCTAATCATTTAGGTCTTAATTAGGTATAGACTTTGTCTTTACTCTAAATTAAGTTGACTTTTGTCAATTTTCAAAACTGTATTTACAAAATCTCCTCATCTGTTTTCAAAACATTCTTCTGGTATTTGAAGGGCATTATTCCCTGTGAAACTCTTCAGATACCTATGTGACCTAGTGTCCATCTTCACTTCTTCTGTTTTCAAAAAAACATTAAGCTGTTTACAATTAAACCTTCAACTGTTGCCAATAAATAATAAAGCTACTAGTAAGGCTTTGTAGATACATCTTCAAAGGCCTCCACTCCATCTAGGTTAGGCTTTATAGCTTTCCATTTACAAGCTTTCATTTAAATTACTGTCAAATATAAACTGTATATATTTTGTTTAGGACTACGTCTGAGTGTAAACCTTAGGACAAATAAACTATATATATATATATATATATATATATATATATATATTATAGGACTATGGCCTTAGTATTGAGAATGTCTTCCCGGTGAAGGTTCTTTCCCAATTAGATTTCCTTAGTATAAAACTCAAGCTGAATTATTCTCGGTGAAACATCTTGAAAAAAACCTTAGAACAAAAATAGGACACATCCACCCAAGAGGAATTATTCCTGGTGAAACCTCTTACCCATTTGCTTAGAGCCAAATAAGTTCAAAACTACATAGCTTTCTCTTGTGCTATAACAAGGACCCTCAATGACCCACGATTAGCCTCCTCTTGGGATTTGTACAAGGACCCACAGGCTTCTTAAAAGCATATTCCCAGCTTCCTTTTGAGTTTGTATACAAGGACCCATCAGGTTTCTTATAAACATAGGAACAGGTCTTTAGTCACCTTTTAGCCTATCCTGGTGAGATTCTTCTACTCTTTAAACCAGACTTTAAACAAGCTAAGAATGTCTCAATCTCAGTATTGAGTTCACCTTTTGGAAAGAGAGACATGGACAGTCTCTGTCACCTTTACCTTCAATCTCCAATAATTTTCCTTAGCAGAGTCTAGGTCTCTATCTGTCTATTTTCAGTCAGAGTCAGCCTTAATCTTGGGCTTTAAACAAGAAGTCTTAATCAATCCTTTCATCCTTTAATAATTAATGGAGTGCTACCCAATCATTCATTAAGCACAAAATTCCCTGGAAAGGGTTAGCCTCCAAAATCAATCCTTTAAATTCAAATTCCCTGGAAAGGGTTAGCTTCCAAAAATAATCTCTTAAACTTCAAAACTCCCAAGTAGGATCAACCTTAGTCTCCAAAACAACAGAGTAATCCTCAGTAGAGTCAAAATCCCCTCTGAGTCGAAAGATCCCACACTGGAAGATCTTTCTCCATTTTAAAAGTCAGCCCCAACCTTGGGCTTTGTACAAGGCACATATTCCCCTTAGAGTCAAAACCTTACTCATAGGTATCCCCCTATCCACAGTTAGCCTCAACCTTGGGCTTTGTACAAGGCAAATAATAGAGTCTCTAGTGAGTCCTTCTCCATCAAGTAGCCACAACCTTGGTCTTTGTACAAGGCAGATAAAATTCATTACCATGTGTCAAAGATTCCTAACCTTTAGGATCTTTTCCCCATAAAGTCATCCATACTCAGTTTCCTCATCAGGCAGCCACAACCTAGGGCTTCATACAAGGCAGAAAAGAATAACTTCCCTAGCTAAGATTCAGCCCCAACCTTGGGCTTTGTACAAGGCACAAAATAGAGTCTCCCTAGGTAGAGTCAGCCACAATTCTGGGCTTTGTACAGAACACTAAAATAAAACTCTTCAATCCATTAAATAAACACTCTCCAGCTAGAGTCTGATCGTGACTTTATATAAGTCAATCGGGATATCGCTGCAAGTATACAGCTTAGTCGTTAAGTTTTAAAAGATATCGAACCCACAAGGACTGAGGGTCAAATAATACGGTCTTTCGTCGCAAGTGGCAGCTAAGGCTTTCGATTTCCGTTGGTTTTAGAAATGAAACTTAATTAAACTAAGATAAACAATAATTAATTAATCAGGTGTTTAGACACCGGTGTGCAATAGTCCAACTTCCGGGTTTAGCAACTTAATGGCATATTTTAAATAAATGGAGTCACTTTTCAGAATAAGTTATTCGAGTTAAAAACCTTTACCTCACACTTTCGTGTTTATTGACTTAGATTATACTATCAGTCCTAAAGTCCGCTCTCGCTAAATCTTTACAAACTGAAAATAATTTTTGAAAGTCGAATAAAATATAATCAACTCTAAAGCGCTCTCGCTGTATTTAGAGTTGATGTTCGATGACCGCTATCCGGTAAAAACCTCACACTTTCGTTATTTTGATTTTAGACCTTAGGATGTAATTTACTTCCGTAAAAATACAACTCAATATTAAAATAGGAAATCAGAACCAAAAAAAATGCTTTGTAGAAATTTAAGCCAAACAGTTACTAAACCTGTCCGTCTGAGACCTTACACACCGGTTCAATAATTTAGCCGGACATATTATATTCTTCAATCAAATAGGAAACAGAATATGAATAAATTAACACAAGCATAGCAGTAAAATTATTAAACAATGTAAGCATGTAAAAGAAACCTGTAGACTGAATGATTAAATTGAGCTCTATGTTCCAAAGCTCCAAACAGGTTCGAGCAATTCTTCACGTAACAGTACAGATCCGGAAATTAAATACTTAAACTAAACTAAGTGTAGTAATCCTTCAATGCAAAGAATTACTACTTTAGATGGTGAATTAAAAAAAGGAACAAAGGTTCTGTGTGCAGAAAGAAATAACAGTGGAAACAAAAATTCTAAAACTGAAATTCGGTGCGGAGATGAGAGAGGCTTCAGTTGTGATATCTTCCTCTTTTTATATGCTTCATAAAATCAGGTTAACTCGTATAATCAGTCTTCCACTTTCCTCATTTTTCGGATGCAGAACCGTCTCACGTTTTGCTGAGAAACAGGCGTAAATAGTGGAAAAGGGGTTTGTGCCTAGGGGCACACGTGAGTGCCTAGGGGCACACGTGAGTGCCTAGGGGCACACTTCACAAAATTGCATCCAGTTCCGAGGGGCATACTCTGAGTGCCTAGGGGCACACGTGAGTGCCTAGGGGCACACGTGCTTTTCCTTCTTGGATCTTCGTTCTGGGCTTTTGCACATGTGTTTGGACTTTTTGCATTTTTTTCTTCATTTTCTTGTTTCTAACCCCCCAATTGCTCATTATTCCCAATACTTGAGATTTATTTAAAATTCCTGAAACAAATAACAAAACAGCATAAAACCATAATAAAATAAAATAATAACTAATTAAATGTTACGGATTGTGTCGTAACCGAGACCGATAATACGGTATAATTTCGTGTTATCAAACTCCCCTATGCTTAAATCTTTGCTTGTCCTCAAGCAAATAATTATAAGAAATCAATTTTTGAGAAAAAAAATATTTTAAATGCAATTCATGGCATTACCCGAATTGTATAAGTCGCAATAACTTCAAAGTAACAGATACGGTAAAAATACTGAAGAATCCCCACGTTTGCAAACCATTCCGAGTCACGACACTATAGCTCTCCCTAAACTTTTTCGCCTAATTCTTACCCATTTTCATTCTAGCGCAATCACATTAAGCCCTTTACCTTAACATTCACATAGTAGGATAACCGGTTAGCGACTATGATCCCTGTTTTATCGTTTTCGCAACTGAGGAGTTCTGGTGCGTAAGGTTTTCGACTCCTTTTATTTATCCGTTAACAAATTGCGGGGGATCGAACCGTAGCTCGCCCTACCAAGTTCAGCACCAGAGAAAACTGAACCAATCTGCAGCGGTTGAAATATTATCATTATTATTATTTTTTAACGGAATCAACACTGTTGGGCTAAACGACCGGGTGAGGATCATCTAACTTAGTTAGGTGCTGCCGTTAGTTAATAAAGTTTAATTAATAGCTTAGGGATCATTCACTTATATTCATCGGCTTCCTACGTAGTTCATGTCAAGATGGTGCCGACTGCTAAATAAACTACTCGGGGTAATTAAGAAGGTTCAAAGTCTAAGGTTTCGGTAAAGTGAATACTCAAAACGATTCAACAAACGTGGGGTCCTAAAGTATTTGGACCGTACCTATCTTCAAGCGATTGGTAACTAAGTACCCTTCGGGTGTTTAGATCTATGCATTTAAATTTTTAAAATTTTGTTATGGTTCAAATAAATGGGGAAGTTCGGACAAACACACGAAATTTGCATTATGAACTCGAAAGTACACAATTTTATTCAAGGGAAATTGCGGGAAAGGGAAAATATGCTGAAAAATAAATCTACTAAGAAAAATAAAGGACATAAGGCATAAAATAGATTCTAACTCCCCTATGCTTATTCCAAGCATTGTCCTCAATGCTTATGCTACTGGTCGCCTTGATCGGGAGGTGGTTGGATGTTAAAGTGATCGTACAGGCCATCCACCCGCATAGAAAGTGCATGCATCTGGTCGCTTAAATCCCGCATACCGTCGTTGGTCCAATTGGCATAATCATGTTGCTCTTGTTGTATTTGTTGTATTTGTTGTGTCATGTCGGCGTTGTGGCGTACCATTTCGTCGTACATAAAGTCGAGCGTCATGGGGATAGGCCTTATTCTTCCTCCTTGTGTATTTGAGGGACCAACTTGATCTTCGAGTGGCATTTGCATGTTGTCTTGGTTGTTACCACCTTGTTGTTCTAATTCTTCCTCCATTTCGTCCACAGCCGCGTTGTCTTCTTGAATGATGGCTCCAGGAGCGGGTGCATTTAAATCATAGAGCCAATTATTCATAGACCTTGGGTTGGTGCGTGCTCTATTTGGTAGTACGATGCTTGGGACTTCTCTGTGGCCTACCATTAGCGTATATCCTCCAGCCACTCTGTTCTTAATTAAATGACCGGAACGACAATAGTTGATGTCAAGGAAGGTAGTTGTCAGTGCGGGCATTTCTTCTATAGTATTCCACAGGTTCAGCTTGATGGCTATGGATGTAACAAGACCGCCAATGCAAAACAGAGTAGTTCCGTCTCTTGAAATGAGGCTGTGGATATGTTGGAAAATGAAGGAGCTAGCGTTTATCCTCGATTCTTGTGAAAAATAACAGTGCATGATAAACAGCTCTCTTGCATTAACTTTTTTGTTGTTGGAACGAGCCATGATGGTGTTGGATAGAATGCGGTGAAAATACCGTATTGTCGGGTTATGAATTTTAGAAGCAAATAGCTTATCCCATCCAGCAGGGCGTTCACCGGTTAGGCTTTCCCATATTCCGAATCCCATTGTCATCCAATTCACGTTGGAGGGAATACGATAGTGTACACCTGGAGTTCGCGGGAAATGGAACATGTCGCTCAACTGCGCTTGAGATAAAGAATATTCATTGTTGAGCAATCGAAAATGGGCGACACCGGATAGGTACATACCGTCACCGGGAGGGGTGATGTATGAAAAGGAACTTAAGAACTCCAAAGTCAGAGATTCAGTGGTAGGGTGCTTCAAACTGCAAAAGTAATCCAAGTTAGACCACTGCAGCATATCTCTTATATCTTCATATATTCCCAGCCTGCGCATGCACGTTTCATCAGGATATCTCGTAGCAATAACGGAACGTTGGTAAAAGGCTAGGTATTTATCTCTCTGGAGCTCACCGCGTTCACCTTGGCGGAAAACAATTCTGGTGAGGTCCGGCTCTCCCCGATTTAGTTGGACACGTTGGTTTCCTCTTCTAGCCATGGATGTAATTCTTCAAGGTTGATTTGTAGAAGGCCAAAGAGAAAGAGTAGGGAGAGTATTTGAGAAATGAGAAAGTTTGAGAAGTGATGAAGTTTGAGAAGAGAGTAGGAGATATAAAAGGTTGTAGAAAATTAAATGGGGTAGGTTGAATTTTGGAAATTAATTTTGAATTTTGAATTTGTGGTTTCAATGCTAATAAAAGTGGTGGTTTGAGTGTCATGAATTATAGAGAATCTTGGCAGAAAAGAGGAAAATGAATGGGCAAGTATGTGATGCTTGTCTGCAAAGCAGACTGAGAACAATGAAGACAGAAAAGAAAACGAAGAAAAGAAAAGAAAAAAAAATAAAAACAAGGGAGTGCCGCTGGGCACCCCACTGCCGAGTGGCAGTATGTCATAAATAAAAGGAAAAGTGCCGCTGGGCACTTGAATTGGGAGTGAGTGCCTATGGGCACTCTGCTATCCTTTTGTTTTTTTTTTCTTCTTTCTTATATCCAGACCAAAACAACAACACACAACATCATCACATGCAGAACAGAACAATAAATTAAACGCACAGCATCATCACATGCTAGTTAACAGGTCCTCATGCATTTTTCAAATCATTCATTAATATCTATGCATGCCAAGATTCTAAATTAACAGGTATAGGGAAGAACAATGTCTTGCATGCCATGCTATGACAAGTTTCAGTTTCAATGTTTGTTGCCAATTAATAGTGTTTGACCACTATATGTGCATGAAATGTAATTGGACCAACAGTTTAGAGTGAAATAGCATACCATATATTAAGATAAAATTATATAGTTTCTTTATAAAAGAGATGCAAATTAATTAACACAGTATAATTTTACTCAGTTGAAAGGTAAAGAAATTCTCTCTTTTTTTTTTCTTTTTTCTTTCTGCTAGAGTAGATAGTTATTATAATAATATGCATTGTAGTAGCAGAAATATAACAGAGCTATTAAGCCAAAACCACAAGCACAAAATTAGCAGACACATGAAAATAGAGTAGAAAATTCAAAATTAACTAAAAATTGAAATAACTCTGAAAATTAATAAATGAAATAATTCTGAAAATTAATTCTAAACTTCCAAAATAAGTACTAAATGTAAGCTTCAAAATAAATCCAAAATAAGAAATCCTAACTAAACTTATAAAAAATAAATAGACTTCAAAATAAATCAAAAACAGGAAATCCTAACTAATTCTTCCTCCCACGCTGAAACGGACAATGTCCTCAATGTCAAAGCGCGGAAGTAAGAAAACCAAACATCATAAAAACAATCTTCAGCCACGATTAAGAGAGTGAAAATATTGATTAAGATAATCGAGCTGCTCTGTCACCAAGTCCATGAAACCATGAAAATCCACACGTAGAGTATTAAGCTCTCCACGTAAGCCAGTAATCTGATTTTCTAAATTCTGAATAGCAATGGCAGTATCGAGAGGCGGGGGTCCAGCAACCACTGGAGCAGCAGACTCACGAGAAGGAGTATGAGGATCAGGAGTCAGGAGGCGGTGCTCAGGAGAAGGAAAGTCATAATAGTGAGGAGGTGGAGTAGGATCGGATTCAGCGTCAGAGATATGATGCTCATAAATCTGGGGAGTCTCAGGTGAAGGAGGGGTAGGTGGATGATTCAGGTCAAACAACCAGTTAGCTCGGTTATGAAGACTTGTGATAGGGTTAGGTAAAACGAATTGGTACACCACGTCATGGTTAATTAGCAGGTCAAACTCATGTGGTCCTAAACTTCCTATCAGGTGTGTGTTAAAGCAGAAACGGATATTCATAGGACGAATTCCGCCATAGGGATTTAATCCTAGAAGTGGTTGTCGCATTCCTACGGCATTTGCTATCATGGTAACTAGGCCTCCCATAAGTAAAGGGGTATGATCAGTCTCAATGATACGGACAAAATTGGCGACCATAAAGGTACCAGCATTGACAGGACGACCTTGTGAAGCGCAAAACATAATGAAAAGCTCATCACGGGATACCAAGGAAATGTGTTGCTCTTTTCCAAATAGGGTATGGGCCAGGATCTTATGGAAATACCTAATAGCAGGGTTATGGATGCTCTCTGAGTACATATCTTCAGGTTCAGGGTGGTAGTTACCAGTTATACTACCCCAGAAATAGTCAAGCTCATGGTGCTCGAGGAGCTCCTCTTGGGTGACAGTGAAAACATCAGGGCCGCTAGGAAAACCTAAAAGGTTAGCAAAGTCCCTATGGGTAAAGCGGTAATCAATACCAAACAACCTAAATCGGATCAAGCCACGGTTAAATCCTAAACCATGGTTAGGCAGATAGTTCAAAGAACTAAGGAACTCAAGGGTAAGCCTACGGTAAGAGCTAAACCTCCTCCTAATGGGTGAAGTATCCCAACCTATCTGGTGCAGCCAGTATAAGACACTCTCTCTAATGCCTAAGGCATTCATAGCACGGTCATCAGCATAAATGGTAGGAGTCATCTCTCTATCCGCTAAAGCCTCAAACCTCCTCACCTGACCTCTTCCCCTGAAAGTGATACTCATGTAGTCTACTCTTTGCATGATGTTAGTAGGCAATTAAAAGAAATTATCCTGAAAATTTTTTTTTTGAGTAGATTTTCATATTAAGTCAGTTATGTTAGTCGGAAACTGAAGAAAAATAGAATGATGTAGGGTAAAAAGAAAAAGATAAAAGTAAAAAAAATAAAATAAATGAATTAATAAATAAAAATAAAAGTAATAAAATATAAATTTCAAAAACAGGAGAGAAGAAAAAAAGGAAAAAGGAAAAAAATAAAATAAAATAAAGATAAAAATAAGATAAGAAATATGGGTTGCCTCCCACAAAGCGCTTTGTTTAATGTCGGTAGCTCGACACCAGTCAATGATGTTTAAGTGGTAAGCTGAGTGGGAAGTTCTACTAATTTCATACAATTAGAATATTCTTTGTTATCTACGAAATAGTAGTGTTTTAACCTTTGTCCATTAACTATGAATGGTTCGCTAGATCTACTCTTAATTTCTACAGCTCCACTAGGTAGAACTTTGGTTATTTCAAAGGGACCAGACCACCTAGATCTAAGTTTTGCTGGGAAGAGTTTTAGTCGAGAATTAAATAATAGCACAATATCTCCTACATTAAATTCTTTTCTCGATATTCTTTTATCGTGCCATTTTTTCGTTCTTTCTTTATAGATTCGGGCGTTTTCATAAGCGTCTAATCTAAGCTCTTCTAATTCATGAATATCTAAGACTCGTTTTTCACCGGCGGCAGAATAATTTAAATTAAGGGTCTTAATTGCCCAATAAGCCTTGTGTTCCAATTCGACCGGCAGGTGACAGGATTTTCCATAGACCAATTTGAATGGTGTGGTTCCAATGGGTGTTTTAAAGGCAGTTCTATAAGCCCAAAGTGCCTCAGGTAGCTTAGTGGACCAATCTTTCCTAGATGTAGCAACAGTCTTCTCTAAAATTTGTTTAATTTCTCTATTTGAGACTTCGACTTGTCCACTAGTTTGTGGATGGTAAGGTGTTGCTACTCGGTGGTGAACTCCATATTTTAACAGAAGTTTCTCAAGAATTTTGGATATGAAATGTGAGCCACCGTCACTAATTACTACCCTAGGGATACCGAATCTAGGGAAGATGATGTTTTTAAAGAGTCGGATTACTACTCGCGTGTCATTCGTAGGAGCGGCAACAGCCTCGATCCATTTCGATACGTAGTCAACAGCGACGAGTATGTATTTGTTACCAAATGAAGAAGGAAATGGTCCCATGAAGTCGATTCCCCACACATCAAAGACTTCGACTTCCAAAATGCCTTTCTGAGGCATTTCATCGCGTCTTGATATATTTCCAGTGCGTTGGCACCGGTCGCAGTTCTTAACAGCGATGTGGACGTCTTTCCATAAGGTTGGCCAAAAGAGACCAGCTTGTAGGATCTTTGCACAAGTCTTGGAAGTGCTTGCATGTCCTCCATAGGGAGCAGCATGACAGTGAGAAATTATGCTTTCTACTTCTTCTTCAGGGACGCAACGACGGAATATACCATCGGCTCCTCTTTTGAAAAGAAGTGGTTCGTCCCAATAGTATTGTTTCAGGTCGTGGAAGAACTTCTTCTTTTGTTGGTAAGTTAGATCTGGCGGTAATATTTTAGCGGCTAGGTAGTTAACGAGATCAGCGTACCAAGGTACGGTTGAGTTTGCTATATATGCTTTGGCAGTTCTTTCTACTTCGGTGTGAGTATTGTTTAAAGTTTCTGTTACCGAAGCGATGTCTAACTGGGCTATGAGTCGCTCATATGGGAAATCATCATTAATGGGCACGTCGTTAGGTTTATTTCCTTCCATTCTTGATAGGTGATCAGCAACCACATTTTCGGTGCCTCTTTTGTCCTTAATTTCAAGGTCGAACTCTTGCAAGAGTAGGGTCCATCGAAGGAGTCTTGGTTTGGCATCCTTTTTGGTTAATAAGTATCTAATAGCGGCATGGTCGGTATAGATAATAATTTTCGCTCCCACTAAGTAAGATCGAAATTTGTCTAACGCGAATACGACAGCTAAGAGTTCCTTCTCTGTAGTGGCGTAGTTCATCTGCGCAGGGTCTAAGGTTCTACTAGCGTAGTATATAACATGAAGTTTCTTATCTTTTCTCTGTCCTAGGACAGCTCCTACAGCGTAGTCACTAGCATCGCACATAATTTCAAATGGTTCGTTCCAGTTAGGTGGTTGCATGATTGGTGCGGATATCAGTGCTCGTTTAAGAGTTTGAAAGGCGTTTAGACATTTCTCATCAAATATGAATTCCGTGTCCTTCATTAGTAGCTCAGTCAGTGGTTTGGTTATTTTAGAGAAATCTTTTATGAAACGGCGGTAGAAACCAGCGTGTCCTAGAAAACTCCGTATTTCTCTAACACTTTTCGGGGGTTGAAGGTTTTCAATGATTTCGATCTTAGCTTTATCAACTTCAATCCCTTTATCAGACACGATGTGTCCAAGTACGATTCCTTGTCTTACCATGAAATGGCATTTTTCCCAATTTAGTACTAAGTTGACACTTACGCATCGTTTAAGTACCATCTCCAGGTTCGAAAGACATCCTTCAAAACTTTCTCCACATACGGAGAAATCATCCATGAATACTTCCATCATTCCATCGAGAAAATCAGCAAAGATCGACATCATGCATCTTTGAAATGTCGCGGGTGCGTTACACAGTCCGAACGGCATTCGTCGATAAGCGAATGTGCCATAAGGGCATGTGAATGTCGTCTTTTCTTGGTCATCAGGGTGGATAGGAATTTGAAAGAATCCTGAGTAACCATCTAAATAGCAGAAATGGGAGTGTTTAGCCAGTCGTTCGAGCATTTGATCAATGAAAGGTAAAGGAAAATGATCTTTTCGAGTGGCTTTGTTGAGTTTTCTGTAGTCAATACACATTCGCCATCCAGTTTGAGTGCGTTGCGCTATTGATTCGCCTTTAGGGGTTGTAATGACAGTGACACCTCCCTTCTTGGGTACGACGTGTACAAGGCTTACCCACTTACTATCGGATATAGGGTATATGATTCCTGCTTCTAACAGCTTTTGAACTTCCTTTTTCACTACATCGCTTAGAATCGGATTGATTCGTCTTTGATGTTCTCGCGAGGTCTTACAGTCTTCCTCGAGCATAATGCGATGCATGCAGATAGAGGGGCTTATTCCCTTTAGATCAGATATGTTATAGCCTAAAGCGGTAGGATATTTCCTAAGGACATTGAGTAATTTTTCAGTTTCGATCTGTCCAAGGTCAGCGTTTACTATAACAGGTCGTTCAAGTTCTTCATCTAGGAATTCATACCTTAAATCTTTGGGCAGTGTTTTAAGTTCTATAGCAGGTTTCTTAGGGAAAGGAATAGGATCAGGGGTTAATGCTAGGCATTCACTCAGATTATTATCTTGGTATTCCTCACGCCAGTTATCGTCCTCGAAAATAGGTGGCATTGGTATTTTTAGAACTTCAGAGTAGGTGTTTTGTTGTTTCTCCATTTCTTTAACGCATTCGTCAATAACGTCCAAGAAACAACAGGAATCGTCTATAGCTGGGGCCTTAAAGAATTGGGAGAGAATGAACTCTACTTTTTCTTCTCCGACCTCAAATGTTAGCTTTCCTTTCTTCACGTCTATAATGGCACCAGCAGTTGCTAAGAATGGCCTTCCTAGTATAATAGGGATATTAGAGTCTTCTTTAATGTCCATTATGATGAAATCAGTGGGGATATAGAATTGTCCTATGCGAACAGGTACATTTTCGAGCATTCCTACGGGAAATTTAACAGATCGATCAGCTAATTGCAAAGACATCCTTGTCGGTCTCAATTCACCTAGTTTGAGTTTTTCACAAATGGATAAAGGCATTAAACTAACACTGGCTCCTAAATCACATAAGGCTTTGTCTATTACGAATTTCCCAATTACACAAGGTATAGAGAAACTACCAGGGTATTTTAGTTTAGGAGGCATGTTGTTTTGAATTATAGCGCTACACTCAGCAGTTAGTGTAACAGTTTCATTTTCTACTATCTTCTTCTTATTGGACAAGATCTCCTTTAAGAACTTAGCATATGAGGGCATTTGGGTAATAGCTTCTGTAAAAGGAATGGTAACATTTAGTTGTTTCAGAAGCTCTACAAATTTCTTAAATTGTCCCTCATTCTTAGACTTAGCAAGTCTTTGAGGATATGGAATCGGTGGTTTATATGGCGGGGGAGGCACGTAAGGTTTCTCCTTTTCAGATGCCTCTTCATTCTCATCCTCCTTTTCAGTTTCAGGTTGTTCTCTTGGTTTTTCAGTCGCTTTATCAGGTTTCTGATACATGGTTGGGTTCTGAAGCCTTGGATCGATTGGTCCATCTAGCTCAGTTCCACTTCGTAGTGTTATGGCATTAGCGTGCCCTTTAGGATTGGGTTGTGGTTGACCAGGAAATGATCCAGCTGGTGCGGAAGTAGTTGCTTGTTGTTGGGCCACTTGAGCAATCTGAGTTTCTAACATCTTATTATGGGTCGCTAGGGCATCTACCTTAGTTGCTAATTGCTTCAATTGTTCACCGGTGTGAACATTTTGGTTAAGGAAATCCTTATTTTGTTGAGCTTGGGTAGCAATGAAATTTTCCATCATAATTTTGAGGTTAGACTTTCTAGGAACATTAGGCATATTAGGGATGTTAGCAGCAGGTTTTTGGTAACCAGGCGGTACAACAGGTGCTTGATTCGGTACAAACAGAGCGTTGTTATTTTTGTACGAAAAATTAGGATGATTCTTCCATCCAGGATTGTAGGTGTTGGAATACGGATTCCCTTGAGCGTAGTTAACTTGATCAACAGAGACTCCTGCCAAAATAGCACATTCGGGGGCAGCATGTCCAAGAACTCCACATAATTCGCAGTTTGGAGTTACAGCAGCCACGGTGGCTGCGGGTGGTAAGGGTGGTAAGGTCAAGCTTTCTAGCTTTTGGGTAAGGGCATCTACCTTAGCGTTCACTTTGTCTAGGCTACTAATTTCGTACATTCCGCCTTTAGTTTGAGATTTTTCCACAGGAGTTCTTTCGCTTCCCCATTGGTAATGATTTTGAGCCATGTTTTCAATTAGTTGATAGGCTTCGTCATACGGCTTATCCATAAGTGTGCCACCAGCAGCGGCATCTATTGACAACCTCGTGTTGTACAACAGTCCATTGTAAAATGTATGAATGACGAGTCAGTCTTCTAATCCGTGATGTGGGCACATTCGCATCATGTCCTTATATCGCTCCCATGCATCGAAAAGAGATTCAGTGTCCTTTTGTCTGAATCCATTGATTTGTGCTCGTAACGCAGCTGTTTTGCTAGGAGGAAAATAACGTGATAAGAAAACAGTCTTCAATTCTTCCCACGTTGTGACAGAATTTTGTGGCAAAGATTGCAACCAGGCCCAAGCTCTATCTCTCAGGGAGAAGGGAAAAAGGCGTAGTTTTATTGCATCGGCAGTTACTCCATTGGCTATCACGGTATCAGCAAATTGGATGAACTTTGTTAAATGTTCGTTAGGATCATCGGTAGGAACACCGGAAAATTGACGTTGTTGAATGGCTGATATCAATGACGGCTTCAGCTCGAAATCGTTTCGGTTAATAGCAGGGTTAACGATGCTCTTGTGGGGCTCTAGTTGAGATGGGGTGGAATATTCTCTGAGTGGACGGTTTCGCGGTCCTTCGGCCATTTCTACTTTCGGCTTGAGTTCTTCTTCGGATTCTTGGTCGGAGTCAGATTCTGACTTAGCGGCTGATTCCTTTTCGGAATCTGAGAGGGGAAAGGGAATGTTGTGATCTGAACAGTATTTCCTGATAGCTCGTCTTACGTTAATAAGACGCTCAGGTTCGCTCGTCGTTCGTACTAAGGTATCGCTTTTTGAGCGAGTACTTGGCATACAATCGACGATAAAGGAAAAATAAAATTTGTTGCCTTAGTCTATCGCGCAACGGGTAAATCGCACTATTGACTAAAATCAGTCCCCGGCAACGGCGCCAAAAACTTGATCGTGACTTTATATAAGTCAATCGGGATATCGCTGCAAGTATACAGCTTAGTCGTTAAGTTTTAAAAGATATCGAACCCACAAGGACTGAGGGTCAAATAATACGGTCTTTCGTCGCAAGTGGCAGCTAAGGCTTTCGATTTCCGTTGGTTTTAGAAATGAAACTTAATTAAACTAAGATAAACAATAATTAATTAATCAGGTGTTTAGACACCGGTGTGCAATAGTCCAACTTCCGGGTTTAGCAACTTAATGGCATATTTTAAATAAATGGAGTCACTTTTCAGAATAAGTTATTCGAGTTAAAAACCTTTACCTCACACTTTCGTGTTTATTGACTTAGATTATACTATCAGTCCTAAAGTCCGCTCTCGCTAAATCTTTACAAACTGAAAATAATTTTTGAAAGTCGAATAAAATATAATCAACTCTAAAGCGCTCTCGCTGTATTTAGAGTTGATGTTCGATGACCGCTATCCGGTAAAAACCTCACACTTTCGTTATTTTGATTTTAGACCTTAGGATGTAATTTACTTCCGTAAAAATACAACTCAATATTAAAATAGGAAATCAGAACCAAAAAAAATGCTTTGTAGAAATTTAAGCCAAACAGTTACTAAACCTGTCCGTCTGAGACCTTACACACCGGTTCAATAATTTAGCCGGACATATTATATTCTTCAATCAAATAGGAAACAGAATATGAATAAATTAACACAAGCATAGCAGTAAAATTATTAAACAATGTAAGCATGTAAAAGAAACCTGTAGACTGAATGATTAAATTGAGCTCTATGTTCCAAAGCTCCAAACAGGTTCGAGCAATTCTTCACGTAACAGTACAGATCCGGAAATTAAATACTTAAACTAAACTAAGTGTAGTAATCCTTCAATGCAAAGAATTACTACTTTGGATGGTGAATTAAAAAAAGGAACAAAGGTTCTGTGTGCAGAAAGAAATAACAGTGGAAACAAAAATTCTAAAACTGAAATTCGGTGCGGAGACGAGAGAGGCTTCAGTTGTGATATCTTCCTCTTTTTATATGCTTCATAAAATCAGGTTAACTTGTATAATCAGTCTTCCACTTTCCTCATTTTTCGGATGCAGAACCGTCTCACGTTTTGCTGAGAAACAGGCGTAAATAGTGGAAAAGGGGTTTGTGCCTAGGGGCACACGTGAGTGCCTAGGGGCACACTTCACAAAATTGCATCCAGTTCCGAGGGGCATACTCTGAGTGCCTAGGGGCACACGTGAGTGCCTAGGGGCACACGTGCTTTTCCTTCTTGGATCTTCGTTCTGGGCTTTTGCACATGTGTTTGGACTTTTTGCATTTTTTTCTTCATTTTCTTGTTTCTAACCCCCCAATTGCTCATTATTCCCAATACTTGAGATTTATTTAAAATTCCTGAAACAAATAACAAAACAGCATAAAACCATAATAAAATAAAATAATAACTAATTAAATGTTACGGATTGTGTCGAAATCGAGACTGATAATACGGTATAATTTCGTGTTATCAGAGTCAGCCTCAATTCTGGGCTTTGTACAGAACACAAAATTTCTTAGTTTAAGTTAATTTCCAGTGGAGTCATCTCCCAGAGTCAATAAAAATCAATTAAAAAGCCTCAAGCTTGGGCCTCATACAAGCCAGTTAAAATCAAATATTTCATATAGTAGATAGACATAGCTTATCTCTATAGAGAGATATTTCTCCTATCTCACCACATTCAAACAAACAAACAAACATCTTAATTTTTAATCATTCTCCCATTTAGGATTTTGAAAGACATGCTCTGGCCAGTTAACCCAGACATGTGTAACTTTTCCTAATTTGGTTGAGAATCCTTCTTTCATTCAAGAGGCATTTGACCGGTATACTTGCACATACACAAGTAAGGTCCCTCTCTTAATGAAATGAATTCAGCTTTTCTGTCACTTTTAAATGTTTGTGGTGGAATAGTAGAAATACCTCTCTGTAAAGATGATTTCATGTCTCTTTACTATAAACAGAGATTTAATTCAAGCTTCAACCTTGAGCTTCAAGCAAGGCACCAAAAACAATTAATTTCCCTAATTAGTTCCCCGAACTACAAAAAGCTCTAACTTCCATTAGGCATATGTAGGCATGAGGTTCAGAAGGAATCTCAGCGAGCTAATCAAAAACCAAAAATAGTCTGTCTGTCTGTCTTCTTTTAATTTAATTCAATTTTCCCTCATAAAACAAATGAGAAACTTTCCCAATCAATAAGCAACAAACACAAACACATAGACACAAAGAAGGTTCCCATAGAGTACTACGGATATGTAGGGTGCTTAAAACCTTCCCTACGTATAACCGACTTCCCAGACTCCAGAATTTCTAGTCTAGGTGAATCCCCACACTTAGCAAACTCCTAGGGTTTATTTGAGATCTTTTTCCCCTTCCTCTTTCGTAGGATAATTAAAAAGTTCGTGTGTTATCGTAGGAAGAACTGAAACAAAATTCATCTCGCCACGGGCGCTTCCCTCCTTCCAAATTTCACGTGAAGGGTCTAGCGTGTCGTCCTCCCAAGTGAAACAGGGAGGTAAAAAAACGACACCACAGTAAAAATGGCGACTCTGCTGGGGACAAGTAATAACCTTGGTTTTCATCCAAACCAATGGTTGACCTGTGCTGGTCCAACCCCAATGAGGAATTAGGGATGCCAAATTCCCCCTCAAACAAGAGAGGTCCTGCCTAACCTCTGTGTCATTTCATGTGTTTGATGCATTTATAATTGTTTACTTTGTTTTTTCTGTCTCGGGAAAGGGCTTGATTCATCCTTGTGGTGAGAAATCTTATACCCGGATTTGAGTGCAACATAAGATAGGATGGAGGATGTCTTATCGGTGAAGGCCCTCTAATCTTGGTTCCCAAATATACTCTTGGGATTTGCCTGGCTGGTTGTGATTAACTGCACCAATGCATTCTGAGACGGATTTGTACCAGGAGGACCTAGAAACACATTAACCCTACTTAAAGCCTCTTAGGACGTAAAGTGGTGATTACGAAAGTAATTGTCACGCAGATACTACACTTAGAACCCTTAGAACCCGTTCTGAGACCCTTACCAGTCAACGTATCTTTAAGATTGAGCAAAAGCTCTGAGACCCTTAGAACCCGTTCTACAGGTACAAAAATTCTTATCCATAGTTTACCCTGGGGCGAGGTTTGCGATGTGACTCCATGACCACTATACCCTTCTATGCCATGTTTGTTTAAAAACTCTTGTGTGCGCATTCATGCATTCATGCATTCATCATCATAATAATAAAATTAAAAAGTCTTTTTCGAGTCGTTTTTCAAGGAAACTAAATAACAAACGTTTTGAACTTCATAGAAAGAGAGAAACGGAGAAAGGACTTAAGGATCTATACCATGGATTACGGAAGAAAGAGAGCTAGGAAATTCACCTTCAAGATTCCTAAGGTCAAGGAATTGGAAAATCTCGGAAAACTGGTGGTCAACCCCAGGCTTTCAAGGAGAAGTATGGAAAACTTCTACCTCTTCTCAATACCAACATTGTGGATGGGATCCTTCCTGCCTTGGTACAGTTTTACGATCCAACGTATCACTGCTTCACCTTTTCAGATTATCAACTCATGCCTACGTTGGAGGAGTACTCTCGTCTGGTTGGAATACCCGTGTACGCGCAAGATCCGTACTCCGGTTTGGAAAAGAATCCTGACGACATTATCATTGCTGCAACTACTCCCTTAAACGTAGTCGACGTTAGAACTCATATGGTGAGTAAAGGAGGAATTCAAGGATTTCCCTCCAAGTTCCTGTTGGATCAAGCTCGGTACTTCGTCAGCATCCAAGATATGAGTGCTTTTGAGGACATCTTGGCATTTCTTATCTACGGATTGTTTTTGTTTCCTAACATTGACAACTTCGTCGACATCAATGCAATTAAGATCTTCTTAATTGGAAATCTAGTTCCAACCTTGCTTGCAGATGCTTACCACTTTGTGCATTCGAGAAACCTGCATCAAGGAGGATTAATTACATGTTGCGTAGCGTTGCTATACGAATAGTTCGTCTCGCGCCTACCAAAGTCTAGCACTTTTTGGAACATGAGGGATGGCCTTCATTGGTCATAGATAATCATGTCCCTCACCCATTCAGACATTGATTGGTGTAGTCCTGACAACGACGAAACCAAGATCATCTTCAGTTGCGGAAGTTATCCCAACGTACCCCTTATTGGAACTAAGGGAGGAATCAACTATAATCCAGCTTTAGCCCGACGTCAATACGGCTATCCCATGAAAAATATACCAAGTAGTATTCAATTGGAGGGTCTGTTCTTCAAGAACATCGACGATCATGGTAACATTCTGAGGAAGGAAATTATCCAAGCTTGGCGTCTTGTTCACACAAAAGGGAAAAGATTGTTAGGAAAACATCTTTGCATCTCCCGGGATCTTTACCTTCAATGGGTACGCGTCAGAGCATTCAAGCTCAGGATTCCATATCAGCGTCAAGAACCTATTCCCCTAAGGGAACCAATTTTCCTTTTCTCCACCGATGTTGAGAAACTTCAAGCGGCATTAACCAAAGTGTGTGAAGAAAGGAACGCTTGGAAAAACAAGTATCGAATCGTCAACACGGAAAATGTTGAGATTCACAACATCCTAAGAAGGAAGGATGAGTTAATTGAAGTACTCGAACGACAAGTGACACAAACGTCACTTTCTCATTCTATCCCTCCTGCTTCCTGGATCATCGATCAGCTCACGTCAGAAAATGCTCAGCTCAAGAAACAGAAGAAGATGTTAGAACGTGAAGTTGGCTCTTCGTCAAAGTTTTAGAGTCCTTTCTCTCTGTTTCTCTGTATTTCCCTTTTCAAAGTGTGTAAAAAAACGGCGTTTCGCTTAATCAATAAAAGTTTGATGTTTCATAACGTAATTATGGTGTTTCCTTGAAAAAAATTAATTTAATTGCATGCATCGCTTTAGTCGTACACACTGACACGAGAATTGTCGCGGATCTAATCGTCACTTTCCTTTCTCCAGAAAGAGAGGAGGAGAAGGAGGTGAAGAACAAAGGCATTCAAGCTGTCTCATTCATACAACACTCATTCAAGTCGCAAGAAAAGAATGGACGACTTAGAGCAAGAGAATGGAGAACTCATAGAAGAGGTTACTACTCTCAAAGAATCTGTTCAACAGTATGGTAGAAGCCCTGGTGGTTGCACAAAGTCAACCTCCACCAGAAGAGCCACAAAGGACTGTGGTTTCCGAGATTGTTTCTACTCCTATTCCTCAGTATACCATGCCGCCCAACCGACCTTGGGGCATGCCGTATAACTTCACTCCAGAAGGGTATATACCCCCAGTTTTTGAAGTTCCAAGGGTCACGATGATATGCAACCACCGGAGGGTTACAGACCTCCGGATTTTGAAGTGAAAATTTCTTTGCCAACCTCCCAACCTTCTAGTTAACCTCTGGTGAAAAACCCAAACTACCCCTGACTTCGGAAATGAACTTCCGAACTGCATAAAAAAGGTGTTTTCGGAAGTTCATCTCCGAAAGCGCCTTTTTTTTAAAAAAATTGTCTCATTTCGGAAGTTCATTTCCGAAAACAGCATTTCGGAAATGAACTTCCGAAACAATGCGCGTTCTGCAGATTAAGCAGAACACTCCCCCTCCCCCATTCATTTACCCTAATCCAACATCAAACAACACCAAAGGCGAAATTTTGTTAAAAGACTTCCAAGGCAACATCAAAGGCTCCAACAAGCTTCCTATACTACATTAAAAAGCACTCCAACCTCTTCAATCGGTAAGCATTATGAGTTTTAGATCTATGCTTAAAATTGATATTAGGGTGTTTACAAATAGGAAAATATGTATTAGGTTAGGTTGGTACTGGTATTTAGGATGTTTAGAATGTGTAGACATAGGTTTAAAGTTTGATTTTGGGGTCTGCCATTGTAGGTTGCAGAAAAGCTCTGCGCAGGGGTGTTTCGGAAGTTCATTTCCGAAAACACCTCCATCCCAGTTTCGGAAATGAACTTCCGAACTGTATCAGATGTGCATTTTTTTTGTTTTTTCATTTGTCTCGCATATTAATCGATTTCGATTGTTTACAGGAACATGTCAGGCAACCAACCAGCACGCATCAGACAGGGCAGGGGAGGTCTCAGGGGGAGAGGTTTAGGCACACCCAGTAGTGGTCGGGTTTATATATTTTTTGTTATCGGATTGTATCTTTAGCACACTATTTTTTTTTCGGTTTGTATATATTATTTTCATCGGATTAGTATTTTTTTTGTTTATTTATCATATTAGTATTTTCAGTTTATCTATTGCTTATTTTATTTGGCGTTTGCGTTTAATTAAAATGCGAGACTGTTATGAAAAAACATAAAAAAAACACAGTTTCTGCATAATTCGGAAGTTCATTTCCGAAGACACCCCCCATGAGGTGTTTTCGGAAGTTCATCTCCGAAGGCACCCCCCATGGGGTGTTTTCGGAGATGCACTTCCGAATTAAGGAAATTTTTTAAAATAAAAAAGCGCTTCGGAATTCATTTCCGAAGCAGGGGTATTTTGGGATTTTCGCTGGGGGTGACCCCCATAGGGAGGTGGCCAAAGAAAAAACCTTTTGAAGTTCCAAGAGCAACAGCAATGGGTTTCACACATTAGAATGCTAAGATACCAAGATCTGCTGCCATCATAACTTCTCCATGGCCGATTGTGCATACTTTTCCTCCGCCAAGCGTACAAATATATCATCACGCTCCTAGTGAGGACGCTGGCGTGTATGAAAGATTGGACGAGTTCCAGGAACAGTTCCTGCAAATGCAGAAGGAACTCAAGACTCTTCGAGGACAAGATTTATTTGGAAAGAACGCTGCAGACCTCTGTTTGGTTACAAATGTTAAGATCCCTCACAAATTCCAAGTACCAGATTTCGAGAAGTATAAAGGGAATTCATGCCCACAAAGTCACCTCGTGATGTACGCTCGAAGGATGTCAACTCAGACTGATAATCAACAATTACTCATTCATTACTTTCAAGACAGCCTAACTGGTGCTGTACTTAAGTGGTACATGAACTTGGACAGTTCAGAGATTCGTACTTTTCGAGACCTCGGAGAGGCCTTCGTCAAACAGTATAAGTACAATCTGGATATGGCTCCCGATAGAGATCAACTCCGGGCCATGACTCAAAAGGATAAAGAGAGTTTCAAAGAATACGCTCAGAGATGGCGTGAAGTTGCTGCTCAAATTTGTCCTCCTCTTGAAGAGAAAGAAATGACAAAAATCTATCTCAAGACTTTGAGTCCATTTTACTACGGACGAATGGTCGCCAGCGCCCCTAGTGACTTTACCGAGATGGTAAACATGGGCAAACGTCTAGAAGAAGCAGTTCGAGAAGGACGCTTGAACAAAGAATCAGAATCTTCTATTGGTCCAAGGAAGTACGGAAGTTCTTTCCAGAAGAAAAAGGATCAAGACGTCAGCAATGTCTTGCATAAGTCAAGAAAGAAGTTTCAACCTCAAGTTGCTACAGTAACTCCGGTTGTTAGCTTAGCGCCAGCCTATCAACCTCAGGTTTCTCAACAACCATTTCAACCAAGGTCACAACAACCTCAGCAGCAGGTTCAACCTTCTAATTTCAACAATCGGGCTTTAAGGTATCCTCCATTTGACCCCGTGCCAATGCCGTATGCAGAATTATTTCCAACACTATTGGCAAAAGGACTCATTCAGACAAAGAGTCCTCCAAATCCTGCAAATGAATCTTCACCTTGGTTCAAGGCGGACCAATCTTGTCCCTATCATCAGGGGCACCAGGTCACAACATTGAGAGTTGTCTCAATTTCAAGATTAACGTCTAAAGATTAGTGAAGAATGGAATGCTGTCCTTCAAAGATATTAATCCTAACGTTCAAGCAAATCCTTTGCCACATCATAAAGAAGCTTCAGTAAATCTGGTGGATCAACACCCCAATGTCATTCAAAACTTCGACATCCGTCAGATAAGGGAAAATCTCGTCAAAATGCACGCTAGACAAGCTGGGTACGGCCATGTACCACCTCACAACTACTTCACATGTGAAATTTGTCCAAAGAATAATCAAGGATGTGCTGAAGTTCAAGCTGCATTACAAGAACAAATGGACTTAGGATGGATCCAACATATCCGAGTCAAAATTGAATGCAACATCAACATGGTTCAAGGATGTCCAGGTGAACACAAGATCTACAGAGTTGAATATCTCGAAGGATCGGTAGTCAGGTTCCATAAGACTTTAAATGGACTTGCCTACTTTGGAACGAATTTCCATCCTTACAGTAGATGCAGAATCTGTCGAAGAAATTCACGAGGATGTTTACGCGTCCGCAACGACATTCAGAAACTGATAGATGACAATACCATTACAGTTCTTGCCAACAGATAAGATGACGAAGTCTTCACCGTATCTCCTCAGATTAATCAAGTTGAACCAATGCAAGTTAAGTATGACAGCAGGAAGACAACAGTTGTTCCATTAGTCATCTAATTACCAGGTCCTGTACCGTATGAGTCCAACAAGGCTATACCATACAAGTACAACTCTATATTCATCAAAAATGGTAAGGAAATACCATTACCATCTGTTGTTAACATTGCTGATGTTAGCCGAGTCACTAGAAGTGGACGAATCTTCAACAGAACAACAGTCAATGTGGAGAAGCCTTCGGAAGAATCACCACATAGGCAAGACAATCATCCGACCAATTTTGTTCAAGTGAAAGAAAATGATAAGATCTTGAAGTTAATCCAGAGGAGTGAATACAACATTGTAGATCAACTACTACATACTTCGTCTAGGATATCTGTCCTTTCCCTACTATTGAGCTCTGAGGCTCATAGGGAAGCTCTGCAGAAAGTTTTGGAACAAGCTTTTGTAGAACCTGGTGTTACCGTGGGGCAATTCAGCAACATTGTTGCCAACATCTCCGCAGGAACTAATCTAAGTTTATGTGACGAAGATCTTCCTAAAGAAGGAGTGGGTCATAATCTTCCACTCAACATCTCAGTTAGCTGCATGGGTGATGTTCTCACAGGAGTCCTAATCGACAATGGATCCTCTCTCAATGTCATGCCCAAATCAACATTATCAAGATTATCCTTCAAGGATTTCCCACTAAGGGACAATCACGTCACCGTCAAGGCGTTCGATGGTTCAAGGAAGTCGGTTTTTGGAGAAGTAGATCTTCCCATAACTATTGGACCTCACACATTCAAAATTACTTTCCAAGTTATGGATATCCACGCATTATACAGTTGCTTGCTAGGTCGCCCATGGATTCATGAAGCTGGGGCAATTACTTCAACACTTCATCAGAAGCTGAAGTTCATTCGAAATGACAAATTGGTAACCGTATGTGGAGAACGAGCTCTGATCGTCAGCAGCCTGTCATCATTCTACGACATAGAACCAAAAGAAGTCGCTGGAACTAAATTCCAAACGCTTTCCTTGGACAAGGAAAAAGGAAAAGAGAAAGCATCGTCTATTTCTTCCTACAAAGATGCAATCCGAGTTGTAAAGGATGGCACTATCAGTGGTTGGGGGCATTGAGATTCCTACCAACAACAAGAACAGAACAGGAGTTGGATTCTTTCCGACATCATCATAGGCTACTCAAGGAATTGAGGTAGTCCTCCCAATTCAAGAAACTTTCCGCAGTGGAGGTTTTCTTCAAACTGTTCAACAAACAGTCAACACTATCGGTACGGATGACACCGATGAGAGTTTTGAAGTGGAATGTATGTCCTACCTTCTCGAAGCAGGATACATCTCCCTTGCAGATTCAGAGTCGCCTTGCTATTATCCGACTAAGGGATCTGGAAGTAAGACTCAACCAAACAGTGACGAAGTTGCTAATAGCTTCACCACCAGAAGTCACGGTTCATCAGAAGAAGTGCCTCCTATCCCCGAAGAAACTTGGGATACATTAGGAGAACCAAGCGGAAAATTCGACTACATGGTGAAATACTCCGCTCCTGAAAGTTCAAAAATATATCTTGAAGACATTGTTCCAACTGGATGGAACATTGATTACGAGTACCTTACTCAGCCAAAAGAGATATACAAACCTTGCTATTCATCATTGTTAGAACAAGATTTGTTCTGATCAATATTCTTAGTTTTGATGATAACAAGGATATGAATTTTGTGTGAGATAATGTGGTACTCTAATACATTGCAATTTCCCTTTCAGGAAATATATAAAGAGTATGCACAAATCAGCGCTCAGAAGCTTTGTCTCAGAAGGTTCAGCATGCAACATCAGAACATGGTCTGGCAAGACATCAGAAGATGGTCAAGGCAGAATCAGAACATGGGTCTATGGAAGCATCAGAAGAACTTGAGATCAAAAGCAGAAGCACTGAAGTTCTCATGGTATCACGCTCAGAAGCACTTCAAGGTCAGAAGACAAGAAGATGCTATGCACCAAGCTGTTTGACTCTGATGATATTCAAATATTATATTCAAACATCAGATCAGAAGAAAGTACAAGTGGCAGGCTACGCTGACTGACAAAAGGAACGTTGGAAGCTATTAAAGGCAACGTCAGTAGACACAACGTGAACAAGGCTCGAGGTAGTTGACAAAAGCGTGAAACATTAAATGCAAAGCTGTACGGAATACGCAAAGCATTAAATGCGCTCAACGGTCATCTTCTCAAACGCCTATAAATATGAAGTTCTGATGAGAAGCAAGGTTACCAATTCTAAAACGAAATTATTCTGAAAGACTTGCTGAAACGCTGTTCAATTCAAAGCTCAGAAACTTCATCTTCATCAAAGCTCACTACATTGCTGTTGTAATATATTAGTGAGATTAAGCTTAAACGTTAAGAGAAATATCACTGTTGTGATTATAGCTTTTCAGAAGCATTTGTAATACTCTTAGAATTGATTACATTAATTTGTAAGTAACTAGAGTGATCAAGTGTTGATCAGGATACTCTAGGAAGTCTTAGCTTGTGTCTAAGCAGTTGTAATTAGAGTGATCACGTGGTGGTCAGGATACTCTAAGAAAGTCTTAGCTTGTGTCTAAGCATTTGTTCCTAGAGTGATCAGGTTGTGATCAGGATACTCTAGAAGACTTAGTCGCGGACTAAGTGGAAAACCATTGTAATCTGTTGCGATTAGTGGATTAAATCCTCAGGTGAGGTAAATCACTCCGTGGGGGTGGACTGGAGTAGTTTAGTTAACAATGAACTAGGATAAAAATAACTGTGCATATTGTTTTTATCATTCAAGTTTTTAGACTACACTTATTCAAACCCCCCCTTTCTAAGTGTTTTTCTATCCTTCAATCATCAGCGTCTAGTGAAGACATCATTGAGGATTATATCCCCAAGTCACCTTCCGAGGCTACAGACCTAGAGTATACATACCTATTCAATGCCATCTTGGGAGAAGAGCAAGATCAAAATACAGAAGAGGATGATCTCGAAAGTGTCTCCGACAACGAGTCTCTCCATTCAGAAGATTGGAAGTTTCCTCAAAAGAAAGTCCGACATACTCCACTTGGAAATGGGTATGCTCACACAGCTTAGTCTGCTGAAGCAGAAGAAGATCGTCTGAGTGTTACAAAGACAGTGGTTGGTAAATCAAGACCTACCACAGGCCAACTCAAGCCTAAGGTGCCAGATTACATAGTGCACAATGGGGTTCGCCACTATTGGACGACTGTTGAAGTTTCGACTGTTATTCGCACTCCTAAGTAGGAACTTTCACCGTTATTTTGTCCTCTCACCATAGTCCATGGTGAAGAGATGTTTCATAGGGCTTTGTATTTTACTATTTCTTAGGAAAATGTCCCTCTTTGCTTCGCCCAAAGCAATGGAGTTTTGTTTTATAGGGTCTTTGTTTCAAGAAGTGACTGTCGATAAATAAAAATGTCATTTTGTTCCTTCGTTAATTTTTCCCTTTTCTTTTTTCGGAAATTGGTAATCCTAAAAAAAACCCTTAAAAAACATCAAAACATTCCATTAACTGCATACACCGAGTCTTCCCTCGTTGTCTAAATAAAACCTATCACACATATGTTGATTAATCATAAAAAACCCCGTTGAAACGTACGATCGTATGACTTCTCCAAGCTTTGGGTTTCCTGTATTCGAGGCAGAGGAAGAAGAAGACGAAGAAATATCAAAGGAAATTTCATGGTTACTTCAACAAAGGGAAGAGGCCATTCAGTCGTACAATGAGCCTCTAGAGATCATTAACCTTGGTTCCGATGGAAACAGAAAAGAGGTTAAGATTGGAGCTTCGCTCAGTTCAGAGATCAGAGAGAGTTTGATACAACTACTCAAAGAATTCTCAAATGTCTTCGCTTGGTCCTATCAGGATATGCCAGGGTTGGATACCAATATAGTGGAGCATCACTTGCCATTAAAACCAGAATGCCCTCCGGTCAAGCAAAAATTAAGAAGAACTCATATGGAGATGACCATGAAAATCAAAGAGGAAGTTCAAAAGCAAATCAACGCTGGTTTCCTCGTCACTTCAGAATACCCTCAGTGGTTAGCCAACATTGTTCCTGTTCCTTAGAAAGACGGAAAAGTCCGCATGTGCGTCGACTATAGAGATTTGAACAAAGTTAGCCCTAAGGATGACTTTCCTTTACCACATATTGACATGTTAGTTGACAGTACAACAAAGTCCAATGTTTTCTCATTCATGGGTGGATTTTCAGGATACAACCAAATCAAAATGGCACCTAAAGACATGGAGAAAACAACTTTCATCACCCCCTGGGGAACGTTCTGCTACCGCGTTATGCCTTTTGGACTAAAGAACGCAGGGGCAACTTATCAAAGAGCCATGACTATACTTTTCCATGACATGATGCATAAGGAAGTGGAAGTCTATGTGGACGACATGATTGCCAAATCAGAAAATGAGGAAGATCATATACAAAATCTGACAAAGCTATTTCAACTCTTACGGAAGTTTCAGCTTCGCCTGAATCCCAACAAGTGTACCTTTGGTGTCTACTCAGGAAAACTCTTTGGTTTCATCGTCAGCAAATAAGGAATTAAAGTAGATCTAGACAAAGTCAAGGCAATTCAAAAAATGCCTTCGCCCAGAACCGACAAACAAGTTAGAGGATTTCTTGGACGTATGAATTACATCTCGAGATTCATATATCTCATGACAGCAACTTGTGCTCCAATTTTCAAACTTCAACGGAAAAATCAAAGTTGTGTCTGGATAGACGATTGTCAGAAAGCGTTCGACAGCATTAAGGAATATCTGCTCGAACCACCCATCTTGTCTCCTCCAGTGGAAGGAAGACCTTTGATAATGTACTTAACCGTCTTAGAAGATTCCATGGGTTGTGTCCTTGGACAGCAAGACGAGACAAAAAGAAAAGGCATGCCATCTACTACCTGAGCAAGAAATTCACTGAATGTGAATCCCGCTACTCCATGCTCGAGAAAACCTGTTGTGCTTTGGCCTGGGCTGCCAAGCGTCTCCGCCAATACATGATTCGGCATACTACTTGTTTGATCTCCAAGATGGATCCAATCAAGTACATCTTTGAAAAGCCTGCCTTGACCGGGAGAATTTCCCGTTGGCAGATGCTGTTATCAGAATATGACATTGAGTATCACGCACAGAAAGCCGTGAAAGGAAGCATCCTAGCTGAGCACTTGGCTCACCACCCACTCAATGATCATGAATCAATCGGATTTGACTTTCCGGACGAGGACGTCATGTACCTCAAGATGAAAGATTACGATGAGCCACTACCAGACGAAGGACCTGAGATAGGATCCCGGTGGGGCTTAATCTTTGACGGAGCTGTCAATGCTTATGGACGAGGAATTGGGGCAATCATTGTTACCCCTCGAGGTACCCATATTCCATTTACCGCCAGATTAACTTTCAAGTGTAAAAACAATGAGGCCGAATATGAAGCTTGCATCATGGGTCTCGAAGAAGCTGTGGATCTAAGAATCAAACACTTAGATGTATACGGAGATTCTGCTTTGGTCATCAATCAAATCAAAGGAGAATGGGAAACACGCCAACCAGGGCTAATTCCTTACAAAGACTACGCGAGAGGATTGTTACCATTCTTCGACAGGATAGATTTTCATCACATTCCTCGTGAAGAAAACAACTTGGCTGATGCATTAGCCACACTCTCTTCCATGATTAGGATAAATCATTGGAATGACATTCCTCAAATCGATGTTATGCGTCTGGATAGGACCGCTCATGTTTTCACAGCAGAAGCAATCATCGATGACAAACCGTGGTATCACGACATCAAAAGCTTTCTTCAAAGGTAAGAGTACCCTCTTGGGACATCAAAGAAAGATAGAAAAACTTTGAGAAAGTTAGCTGGCACATTCTTCCTGAATGAAGTTGTTCTGTACAAGAGAAATTTCGACATGGTTCTGCTCAGATGCGTTGACAGAAACGAAGCAGAAACACTCATGAGAGAAATACACGAAGGTTCCTTTGGTACTCACACCAATGGACACACCATGACAAGGAAAATACTGAGAGTAGAATATTATTGGCTGACGATGGAGTCAGATTGCTACCAGTATGCAAACAAGTGTCACAAATGTCAGATCTACGCCGATAGAATTCATGTGCCACCATCTCTTCTCAACATACTCTCTTCCCCTTGGCCTTTCTCCATGTGGGGATACGACATGATTGGAATGATCAGGCCAAAAGCGTCCGACGGACATCGCTTCATATTGGTAGCCATAGACTATTTCACCAAGTGGGTTGAAGCAGCTTCGTATGCAAACGTCACAAACAAGTTGTCGTCAGGTTTATCAAGAATCACATCATTTGTTGCTACGACATTCCTAGCAATATAATCACTAACAATGGGTCAAATTTGAACAACAAAATGATGAAGGAACTTTGTGAAGAATTCAAGATTGAACATCACAACTCGTCTCCTTACAGACCAAAAATGAATGGAGCTGTAGAAGCAGCTAACAAAAACATCAAGAAAATCATTCAGAAAATGGTAATCACTTACAAAGGTTGGCATGAAATACTCCTGTTTGCTCTTCATGGTTACCGTACATCTGTACGTACTTCGACTGGAGCAACTCCTTTCTCCCTTGTATATGGCATGAAGGCAGTCCTACCCAAAGAGGTTGAGATCCCACCAATGAGAGTCTTGATGGAAGCAAAATTAACAGAAGCCGAGTGGTGTCAAAACACATTCGATGAGTTGAACTTAATCAAAGAAAAGCGCATGACAGCTTTATGCCACAGACAGTTATATCAACAAAGAATGAAGAAAGCTTTCGACAAAAAGGTTCAACCTTGCACAATCAAAGAAGGCGACCTTGTGCTTAAAAAGATTCAATCTTTTCTCACAGATTCTAGGGGCAAATGGACTCCCAATTATGACGGCCCATATGTGGTCAAGAGAGCTTTCTCGGGAGGAGCCTTAATACTCACGACTATGGATGGAGAAGGATTCACCCGTCCTGTGAACGTCGACACAGTCAAGAAATACTCCGCTTAAATAAACAAAAGAATAGCTCGCTAAGTTGAAAACTCGCAAAGAGCGACTTAGGAAAAAAGAGCGTCTCGGTGAATCGAAAACCCAAAAGGGCGATTCAGGCAAAAGTTAGAGACATAAAAAAATATAATAAATCAATCCCGGTAGACTTAAAACCCGAAAGGGGTAGTCTACACAAAAGTTAGGGATATATGGCAAGTAATTGTGTTCAGGACAAACTTGATCATTCAGAAAATCCATAGTGAAGTATTCATCATCAGTAGGTCATCTTATATGAAGCACGAATACAGCGCGATTCAGAGTGGAAGGGAAAGATAACGGTCGTCACGTTTCAGCGTAGTCCTTTTCCCTAAAATTACCAATTTCCAACTTTGTAAATACTCCATGGAATCATGCCTTTGGCTGATTACCATTCCATAAATAACAATTTGAGCCTTGTGCCTTTTCTTTGCAATCGAGTCTTATTCAATTTCTTAAGTCTGATAGTCATTTTCTTGAAACAAATGTTTTCAAAATAAAAAGAATTTACTTGCATAATAAAGGTGAAATTTCTTTCTAAAGTTTGCAAACAATAGAAAGAAGGCCAACAGTTGCTCCAAGAACGGTTGAGACTCCGGGAACAAATTTCCCCATGAGGTCGCTTTGCGAACATCTCCCGATGACGGATCTTCACTTCAAATCATTTCACTCACTTCAAACAGCGGTCAACCGGTAACCAGGTATCCCCAACGGAGTGCAAGTTACATTTTTTAAGAAGAAGACATCTTCTGATCAACAAAATTCAAGTCGTATTTCAAGATTTCACATCCGCGACAATTCTATTCACATTCACTTTACATTTTATAATCATCATAGCATTCATACATACTTCATGCATCATATCCTATGGCTACATAATCAGCATTGTTAAAACTTTGGTCCTACTATTGCCCGAGTCACTTGGACCTCAGTTCGAGTTTCCCCGGCAAGTCGACAAAGGACAGTCTTCTTCATGAAGACAGTTCATACACGAGGATTTCCCCAAGCAGGATAGCAAGTGGTAGTCTTCCTCAGGAAGATAGTTTATTTACTTTTGGAAATTCCCCAATAAGTCGGCAAATGGTAATCTCCCTCAAAGAGATAGTTTGTTCACTTTTGGGATTCCCAAGCTAAGATTCTCCTACAGATTGACAAAATGGCAAATTTCTTCAAGAGATAGTTTGTTCACTTTTGGATTTCCTCACTAAGTCGATGAATGGCATACTTCAGAGGAAGATAGCTTGGATTCCTCCGCAGAGATGGCAAATGGTAGTCCTTCTTCAGAAAGACAATTTGTCTATTATTTAAATCCCGAAGAATTGACAAATGGTAGTCTTCCTTTGGAAGACAGTTTGTCCTCATGGAATTGACAAATGGTAGTCTTCCTCTGAAAGATAGTTTGTCCTCATGGAATTGACAGATGGTAGTCTTCCTCCGGAAGATAGTTTGTCCACTTTTGGATCTCCTCGACAAAGATTGACAAATGGTAGTCTCCCTTCGGAAGATAGTTTGTCCACTTTTGGAGCCGAAAAATGGTAGTCTTCCTCAGGAAGATAGTTTGTTCACCTCCAAAATTTCCCCAGCAGATCGACAAATGGTTGTCTTCCTTCGGAAGATAGTTTGTCCACTTTTGGAGCCGGCAAATGGTAGTCTTCCTCCGGAAGATAGTTTGTTCACCTCCAAGATTTCCGTAGCATAAGTCGATGAATGGTGGTTTTCTTCCCGAAAACAGTTCGTCCACTTTCAGACGGAGTCATTAGCTCCTCAAAAGGATGCATTATCATATGGTATTCCTTCAAAGATGTCAAGTTGAAGGAAATTATGATGAAGTTTCTTATTTACCGTCAAATGGTATCTCTCTAACAAGTACCGGTGAGAAGTTTGATGAGGAAACAAACCCTTGGAGATTTTCTCTTTATCTGAGATATCGCCCAAAATCATGATGAATGATCATATGGTATTCCTTCGAAGATGTCAAGTTGAAGGAAAGTATGATGAAGTTTCTTATTTACCGTTGTAATACGGTGAACTGACTTTTATAATCGAAAATGTTGGGGATAGCAAGAGTCGCCACCGACTTTTATTTTATCCAATTTTAGGAAAGGCTAAAAGAACAGGAAAATACCTTTTAAAAAGATCTTGAGTTCGGGGGGTAAGTTATACAAAGGGAAGGTGTAAGGCACCCTTTGCATCCATGGTTATCCATGGGCTCTTAATTGCTTAGCTCGCTTTTGTATTGTTTGAAATGTTTGAAAATGAGGTGTGAAAAGTAAAAACTTTGAAGAAGAACTTTAGCTTGTAAATAAGCATAGTCTTTTGAAAAGTATTTGAAAATTAGTGGAAAAGGAGTTTGAATTTGAATTTGAAATAGAGCAAGCAATTAATAGCAACCACCCTAAGTTTTAAAATTCGTTCTTTTAGCTTTTCGGGTGAAAGGGTCTATCCATACCATAAGAGGGCATGAAGTCTTTCAATTGGATGTATCGGGTCATCGAGAATAATCGTTCGCCATAAGACTGTCCCTTGCCATAAAGAGGGCAGGTAGTCTAAGGGAAGGATATAATAGTCATTTAAGGCATCATGCGAGGATACCTTAGCAATTTGGACAATCATCACATTTTTACTGAGGCAACTTCGAGGGAGTTTCAATAACTCTGAGGGCGACAGGAAACATTGCTTTAGGTATCCTCGGAATCGAGGGACTTTGACTGGCAACAGTATAAGGCAATAAGGCAACCAGAGGGATTACCCTAAAGGTGTGTGTGTGGCACAATCAGGTGGTTAATTCAGATATTTATCTTGTAATTAGTTATCTACTTCTGTTAAAGGCTTGCACTCCCTAAGATTACTAACCACGCAGTTAAAAATGAGCAGAAATTAAAGGCGGAAAGATAAATGTCCTACGCTATTACAATAAACACCTGCGGGGATGCGGGAAATTAAAAGACAGAAAGAATAAAGAATAAGAGGGATGAATAATTATGTTGAGCCTTGATCTTCCTCGAACCCTTGATCAACTCTACAAATTAAGAGGAAAATAAATAAGGGTGAGTGTATCGACTATCCGAGGCAAACCCTATTTTGGGCAAAAGGCAAAAAGTAAAATAATATTTATATAAAATAAAATAAGGATTGGAAACTTAGCTCTGATGGCGCGTAGACGGAGGATCTTGGCTAACCCTGAAAAATAAAGAAGAGAAAGGTAGAAAACTTTTTGTGGCAAATACAAGGCATTGATAATAAATAAAAGAGGGATTATGTAATTAAAAATAAAAAATAAATATATAAACAAAATTAGAAAACTTAGCTTTTGGGTCGGGCGAAGCGCGTGGCTGAAGAACTTTAAATAACCCTTTAAATAACCCTGAAAATTGCATAAGGAAAAGAAAATTCAGTGTATGAATGATCTATAAACCTTAATTGTATAAACCTTAAAAAGAAAACTTGTTGTGACCCACAAGGTTTATAAAGCTTAAAAAAATGTGTTAGTGGATAACACCTACTAGTAAACCTAAGGCTACTAGGGTTTATAAATGTATCGAAGTTAACAAAATAAAAATTAACTATTAAATTTCAATTAGTTAATCAATTAAAAATATATACGAAAATAATTTTATGATTAGAAACGAATATCTTTAATGTTATGAGAAAAATCGAGCTTCGATTAAATAAAATAAAAAGTCATATAAACTTGTTACGTAAAAACATCTTTAAATGAAATAAAATAAATAAGAATAAGAGGAAGAAAATAAATAAATAAATAAATAATAAAAAGAAAAATAAAATAAAAACAAGGGAACTTAGCTGGTGGGGCGTATGATTCAGTGTGGTTCTTTACTGAAGGTGTATGGTGGCCCGCTGTCGTTTGGCGCGTTGGATGGGTCTGATAGGTTATCCAATGGCGAGGGGGCGAAGGTCCACCGGAGTATGGCATGAGAGCAACGCACTAGATCTGTAAGTAAATAAACTGAAAAAATAATTGCGTGATGCCTGGCTCGAACCCAGGTCTTTAACGTTACCAGTCTCCTCCCTTACCAATGATGCTAATTAAGTTTGCTGATAATAATATAAGCAACAACTAATAAATATAAAATAAGTGTTTAATAGAAAAAATTTGAACACAATCAAACCTGGGCCCACTCACCACCAGCGCACCAATGAAATTGGGGAAGAGAAAGAGTTGAAATGTTGACCAGCAAAGGGATGTGTGCCACGCATGGAGAGAGAGTGTGTGTTGTTCGACGGACCAATGAGGAACTGCGTGAAAGGCCACGCGTGGGTCCACAAAGTCCAAAGTCATGTTCACCTTCTTCTTCCTCCTTACTTGCGGAATTTCCTAGGGAATTTCCTGCGGATTTTTCCGCGTGTTCTTCATCTCTTCAATTCCGATTTCGAAACCTGCAAAATATGACTCAAACGCAAACGAATCTTTCCCAAATCGTACATTTAGGACATTACGAACCCTATGGTATACTCTTCATGGTCTGATACGTGCTGCAACGCTCCATACGACGCTTCACTGATTCGAAGCCCTAGCCATGGTGATCTTTGTTACACACGTTAAAGCTCCGTCATAAAGGTTCAATACCTCTCTAAACATTATCAGGAACTCAAAAATACGATCAAATCACATTAAGGCACGTTAACATGAGAGATATGAAAATTTGAGATATGCATGAATATGCCAATCGTGATATAGGAGTTTTGGATGCTTTCACGTGTTAGAGATTACCTAGACTTACCTTAGGAGGCCTCAGGAGTAGAATGAAACCAGTGTTTTAACTTGAGAATGCTTGTAACTCAATATATGATTTTTGCTCAAACTTTGAAAACTTTCACTCTTGAAACCCTAGCTCTTTTCCTTCTATTTTTCGTCCCCTTTTGGATCAGCATGTTTGTGTATATATATGAGGAGGTTTAGGTCAACTAATTTGGACAAAATCCAATCCTATCATTGATTTGCAAATTTGAGAAAATTTGATTCATGTATATTTCTAATTTGGACCAATTTCAATCTTTCTCAATCCAATCTCTTTAGCACGAATTTTTATTGATTGAGAGGCATAATTGATTGATATCTTGACTTAAAACCAAAGCAAAATCATATCTTTCATTAATTTATTATTTTATATAATTAAATTATGATTTAAATGGGCAAAAACCATAAAATAATTAATAAAAAAAATATAAAATAGAAAGATATATTTTTGGGATGTGCATGGGCTTAAGATGAAGATTGGATGAAAAGAGTATAGGCCCACTTGGAAATATTTGGAGTTTTGGGCCTTTTCTCTTCATGTATGCCCTTGAAAATAGGTGAACTTGTGCACCTTGCCATTTCCTCATACTTCAACATTTTTTCAAGCTCTTGGACTTTTTAGAAACCTTGACGAGTCTTATAACCAATGTTTTTGGTCTCATATCCAAATAATGTTCCATGCTCCTTGTGTGTTCTTTTGAAAAAAATGTCTTTTGGTTGACTTTTGAAAAGGACATATAATGTTTTGGTCCATATCTCTCAAATGAAGCATTTTTAGACTTGGCATGTGAGAAACAAAATTGTAGAGAATTCAATTTCCTTCAAATTGAGCTTTGGATGGGAAATTTCTGATGTTCCATGTGGGAGTTATGACCGGTCAAAGTTCAGTTGACTTTTTCCTTAAAACCCTAATTTAGAAACTCAGGTTCTTGATGATTCTGGAGCTTTTCTTGATGGATCATGATCAATCCTTGATCAAATGATAAATGATACTCCATAATGAGGATGTTGACCAAAAATCAGAAGTTTTGACTGTGGTTTGACCATAGTTTGATTTTTAGGCCAACTAATCGATTATTGATTTTTGAGCAGTTAACTGAGTAATCTTTTGAATCAGGGCTTGAAACTTGTCCTGAGGATACTATGAGGCATATGAGAGATCATGGAATCCTCTTGAGGTATCAGAAGTTCAAATTCCTTGATTAAATCAAAAACCCTAATTTGGAGGTTGTTGTTCAGGAGAGAGACTGCATACTTCCTTTTTGTGTATTTTTGATCATTTGAAAGTCAGATGGACTGAAATATGAATAAACATGTTGGGCAAATTTTGGGGTATGACAACCGTCAAATGGTATCTCTTCAACAAGTACTGGTGAGAAGTTTGATGAGGAAACAAACCCTTGGAGATTTTCTCTTTATCTGAGATATCGTCCAAAATCACAACTGAGACCAGTTTCGCGATTTAGACATCCGAAACGAGGGAAGATTTTTTACCTTTTTCTAAGTATCAACACTTAGTTAAAGAAGATGGATTGCGCATTTTGCATTACCGTCCATCCACCAGAATCCGCATAACACATTTCTACGGGAGTTTGTCTCCCTATACCCCGCCAAGTTCGACAACGGGATCATGTCATGCACAAGGATTTTATTATCACTGCGACATCTCACGGACGCCCAAAATTCGGGCATTCTTTGATATTTAAGTCTCTTTCACGCAGGAGAGATCAAGATGTCAATCTTTCTCCCTCCGGGTGAAAGAAACTTAAATAGGGGCATCTGTCATACCCTAATTTTTGACCTCCCTGAGATGTCACGTCTCCAGACATTTCATCAACCCAAGACAAGTACCCAAAGCAGTCATTTGTTTGTCTAAGTACTCAGTCGAGGGTATGCAAGAACAGAGAAGCTCAGGCAAAGGATCAATCAATAATAAAACAACCTCTAATACAATCATAAGACTCAAATGATTCATTTATCCATCTATGATTTATTAGACACCAGTCATCAAGACTCAGGCTTACTCAGGACACCAGACTAGGGTTTGGGCCTATCAAGGACTAAAATCAGGGACCACATTTAGGAAACCCTAAAAAGCTATAGGACATCACACAAAGAGTTCAATCATCTTCAAATGATCCATATGACAATATCCACTAGGCATTGTACCTCAATTCAAGATCTACAGTCATCAATTTCATCTGGTCGGCAATTAGGGTTTTTTGACCTAATTCACCAGGACAGTTGACTTTTAATCAGGACATGGATCCACAACTCAAAACATGGCTCAAGAAATTCTATTACCTCAATATATTCCATTCATATCACTCATTTGAGGAGGAGAACTTGATTCATCACCAAAGTCCAAAATTTCACTTCATTTGGAAAAAGTCAACTGTACAAGATCACCTTTGACTTTTAGGGTTTTGGATCAAATCATGACTTTTAAGGATCAATATCATCAATATATGATTATTAAAGTCATTTGACCAAGAAAAATCAAGAAAATTCATCAAGGATCAAAAAGTCAACAAAAAGTCAAACTAGTGCATTTTGACCTAGTTCATGGATCTCAAAATTTCACCTACTCAACTCAAAAAACTTCCAACATGAAAGTTGTAGATCTCACAAAATAAAACGACTTCTCACAATGTAACTTTTTTCAAGAGATCAATCATTTAAGAGATATGAGCTTTGAGAGTTATAGGTCATAAAAACTTAGAAAAAATTCTAAGTGTTTTTAACCTAGTTTTCTTCCAACTTTAGGCCCATTTTACACAATTTTCCCAAGTGATTTTGAAGAAACTCCAAACTAATGAATTAAAGTATATGTTAAGGGCTTTCAAAATTATGCTCAAACTTCTCCAAATTCTTTTTGAGCTAGGAGTTATGCTTGTTCAAAGTTGGCCTCATGAAGAGAAATTATAGGTCATGTACTATTTTGAAACTTTGCAATTTTGTGCAAATAAATCTTCTAATTGATGCTACATGACCCATAACATATCAGTAGAGATACCATACATTCATTTTCACCATGGCATAAGAATTAAAGAATATTCCCAAAACAAGAACATGTGATTATGTAATGATTACATTTGGGAAATTTATGGCAAATGGATGAATCACCAAAGGAATCTTCTTCCCAACCAATTGGAACACTCCTCTGCATCAAAAATGTTCCCCAAGATCAGATAAGATCAATGGTTAGGGAGCTTACTCGGTATGTCCATGATTGCATTTTGGAGATTCTTTGAATTTCTTCATGGCCAAGAAACCAAAACTCCCTCACTAAGCAAGCTCACTCCTCCAATTTGTACTGGGCTCTTTGCCTATAAATACAAGTGCATTCCTCAGTATTAGACACACCAAAGCAAATCCAATTCTTGCTTTCTCCTTCTCTCCCTCATGCTTATGGTTTTCAAAAGTTCTTTGGCAAGAAGAATCGAATTCTTCAAACCAGAGCTCTTCTTTTGAAAGTAAGCCTTCTAACATCGCAAGGAGGTTCATTAGAAGTGATCTAAGCACCTGGATCACTTCTGTAAGTGGAGAAACACCATAGTCACTCTCACTTTGGAGCTTAAGAAGTAGGAGGTCTATAGAAGAATTCAGAAGGTGTCAAACAAATCTAAGCACATCAACATGTTCCTAGAGGTGAAGTGAAGCTATTCAGATGCCTGCAGCACATCTGTAACCACAGAATCACCAACCTCCATGTTCACTTGAAGCTCAAATAGAAGGTGTCGAGTAGGGCAATTCTGAAGCATTCAAGTTGCAATAAGCATTCAGTTAGCATCACTAAGTCACCAGGAAGCTTTTGCAATCATTCACTCAAAGCCAGAGGCTCTCCATCATCATCACGACCTTCAATTTTAGAGGTAAGTTTTTGAACTCAACCTCTTTAATTTGTGCACTCTTTTTGTTAAAACTCGATACCATTTCACTCAGATTCATATGAGGATTAAAAACCCTCTATCATCATCTATTTATCTTTCAGTATAGTCATTTAATTTAATTTTCAAATTTTAGGGTTCTTCACGTATTTTAGATAATTCAATAGATGTAGTTAATATAAATCTATGTTAGTTACATATTTGAGATCGTGAGAGAAATTAGAACAAGTTTGATGTTTACATCATCCTGTTTGGTTGAGAATTGAGCAAGTTAGAAAATTCAAATTCTTCAAGCTTGAGGTTGAAGACGACCATGGCTGTGGCGCGCAAAATTCAAATCTCTGGGTAAAGTTTATTTTATTTTGAATGGTATGTGTTTTATAAACGAATTCATTGTTTGCCCTAGTGGCCTCACATGCGCTCTTAGTCCTTTCATGCTTCAAGTCTGGGGTTCAAATCCCCCTCGCCCCAGACTTTTTGGTTCTTTTATTTTTCAAAGATTTTCAACTTGTTTTGAAACATAACAAATAGAATGCATGCTATAGTCACCAACTGGCGCTTGGCCCAATGGTGTTATTTTGGTTGGTAACCATGAGGGCGTGGGTTCAAACCCTCCAAGGACCAAAACCTCTTTTTTAACACCTGTTTTCTTCAATATCTTCACAACTTCATTTAATCATTTAACCTATCAAATTAATTCATTTTAACTTCATTTTTTGAACACTTCTCATTTAATATATGTATTTTATGAATATCCAAAAAATCTTTAAAAAATAATATTTATTTGATATACTTTTATTAGGTTTAAAATGACTTATTTTTAAGTATTTTTAATACTTTAAATATAGTTTTTCATTTGATTTTCAAAATAAACCTAATCTCTTGTAAATATCTTTGTGGTAAAACCCTAATCATTTAGGTCTTAATTAGGTATAGACTTTGTCTTTACTCTAAATTAAGTTGACTTTTGTCAATTTTCAAAACTCTATTTACAAAATCTCCTCATCTGTTTTCAAAACATTCTTCTGGTATTTGAAGGGCATTATTCCCGGTGAAACTCTTCAGATACCTATGTGACCTAGTGTCCATCTTCACTTCTTCTGTTTTCAAAAAAAACATTAAGCTGTTTATAATTAAACCTTCAACTGTTGCCAATAAATAATAAAGCTACTGGTAAGGCTTTGTACATACATCTTCAAAGGCCTCCACTCCATCCAGGTTAGGCTTTATAGCTTTCCATTTACAAGCTTTCATTTAAATTACTGTCAAATATAAACTGTATATATTTTGTTTAGGACTACGTCTGAGTGTAAACCTTAGGACAAATAAACTATATATATATATATATATATATATATATATATATATATATATATAAATATATATATATATATATCTATATATATTATAGGACTATGGCCTTAGGATTGAGAATGTCTTCCCGGTGAAGGTTATTTCCTAATTAGATTTCCTTAGTATAAAACTCAAGATGAATTATTCTCGGTGAAACATCTTGAAAAAAGCCTTAGGACAAAAATAGGGCACATCCACCCAAGAGGAATTATTCCCGATGAAACCTCTTACCCATTTGCTTAGAGCCAAATAAGTTCAAAACTACATAGCTTTCTCTGGTTCTATAATAAGGACCCTCGATGACCCATGATTAGCCTCCTTTTGGGCTTTGTACAAGGACTCGCAGGCTTCTTAAAAGCATATTCCCAGCTTCCTCTTGAGCTTGTATACAAGGACCCATCAGGTTTCTTATAAACATAGGAACAGGTCTTTAGTCACCTTTTAGCCTATCCTGGTGAGATTCTTCTACTCTTTAAACCAGACTTTAAACAAGCTAAGAATGTCTCAATCTCAGTATTGAGTTCACCTTTTGGAAAGAGAGACATGGACAGTCTCTGTCACCTTTACCTTCAATCTCCAATAATTTTCCTTAGCAGAGTCTAGGTCTCTATCTGTCTATTTTCAGTTAGAGTCAGCCTTAATCTTGGGCTTTAAACAAGAAGTCTCAATCAATCCTTTCATCCTTTAATAATTAATGGAGTGCTACCCATTAAGCACAAAATTCCCTGGAAAGGGTTAGCCTCCAAAATCAATCCTTTAAATTCAAATTCCCTGGAAAGGGTTAGCTTCCAAAAATAATCTCTTAAACTTCAAAACTCCCCAGTAGGATCAACCTTAGTCTCCAAAACAACAGAGTAATCCTCAGTAGAGTCAAAATCCCCTCTGAGTCAAAAGATCCCACACTGGTAGATCTTTCTCCATTTTAAAAGTCAGCCCCAACCTTGGGCTTTGTACAAGGCACATACTCCCCTTAGAGTCAAAACCATACTCATATGTATCCTCCCTATCCACAGTTAGCCTCAACCTTGGGCTTTGTACAAGGCAGATAATAGAGTCTCCAATGAGTCCTTCTCCATCAAGTAGCCATAACCTTGGGCTTTGTACAAGGCAGATAAAATTCATTACCATGTGTCAAAGATTCCTAACCTTTGGGATCTTTTCCCCATAGAGTCATCCATACTCAGTTTCCTCAACAGGAAGCCACAACCTTGGGCTTCATACAAGGCCGAAAATAATAACTTCCCTAGCTAAGAGTCAGCCACAACCTTGGGCTTTGTACAAGGCACAAAATAGAGTCTCACTAGGTAGAGTCAGCCACAATTCTGGGCTTTGTACAGAACACTAAAATAAAACTCTTCAATCCATTAAATAAACACTCTCCAGCTAGAGTCAGCCTCAATTCTGGGCTTTGTACATAACACAAAATTTCTTAGTTTAAGTTAATTTCCAGTGGAGTCATCTCCCAGAGTCAATAAAAATCAATTAAAAAGCCTCAAGCTTGGGCCTCATACAAGCCAGTTAAAATCAAATCTTTCATACAGTAGATAGACATAGCTTATCTCTATAGAGAGATATTTCTCCTATATCACCACATTCAAACAAACAAACAAACATCTTAATTTTTAATCATTCTCCCATTTAGGATTTTGAAAGACATGCTCTGGCCAGTTAACCCAGGCATGTGTAACTTCCCCTAATTTGGTTGAGAATCCTTCTTTCATTCAAGAGACATTTGACTGGTATACTTGCACATACACAAGTAAGGTCCCTCTCTTAATGAAATGAATTCAGCTTTTCTGTCACTTTTAAATGTTTGTGGTGGAATAGTAGAAATACCTCTCTGTAAAGATGATTTCATGTCTCTTTACTATAAACAGAGATTTAATTCAAGCTTCAACCTTGAGCTTCAAGCAAGGCACCAAAAACAATTAATTTCCCTAATTAGTTCCCCAAACTACAAAAAGCTCTAACTTCCATTAGGGATATGTAGGCACGAGGTTCACAAGGAATCTCAACGAGCTAATCAAAAACCAAAAATAGTCAGTTTGTCTATCTTCTTTTAATTTAATTCAATTTTCCCTCCTAAAACAAAGGAGAAACTTTCCCAATCAATAAGCAACAAACACAAACACAAACACATGGAAACAGAGAAGGTTTCCGTAGAGTACTACGGATATGTAGGGTGCTTAAAACCTTCCCTATGTATAACCGACCTCCCGGACTCCAGAATTTCTAGTCTAGGTGAATCCCCACACTTAGAAAACTCCTAGAGTTTATTTGAGATCTTTTTCCCCTTCCTCTTTCGTAGGATAATTAAAAAGTTCGTGTGCTATCGTAGGAAGATTTGAAACAAAATTCATCCCGCCACGGGCGCTTCCCTCCTTCCAAATTTCGCGTGAAGGGTCTAGCGTGCCGTCCTCCCAAGTGAAACGGGGAGGTAAAAAAATGACACCACAGTAAAAATGGAGACTCTGCTGAGGACATGTAATAACCTTGGTTTTCATCCAAACCAATGGTTGACCTGTGCTGGTCCAACCCCAATGAGGAATTAGGGATGCCAAATTCCCCCTCAAACAAGAGAGGTCCTGCCTAACCTCTGTGTCATTTCATGTGTTTGATGCATTTATACTTGTTTACTCTGTTTTTTCTGTCTCGGGAAAGGGCTTGATTCCCCCTTGTGGTGAGAAATCCTATACCCAGATTTGAGTGCAACATAAGATAGGATGGAGGATGTCTTCTCGGTAAAGGCCCTCTAATCTTGGTTCCCAAATCTACTCTTGGGATTTGCCTGGCTGGTTGTGATTAACTGCGCCAATGCATTCCGAGACGGATTTGTACCAGGAGGACCTAGAAACACATTAACCCCACTTAAAGCCTCTTAGGACGTATAGCGGTGATTACGAAAGTAATTGTCACGCAGATACTACACTTAGAGAAAACTCTCTTATAGATACCAGTCAACGTATCTTTAAGATTGAGCAAAAGCTCTGAGACCCTTAGAACCCGTTCTACAGGTACAAAAATCCTTATCCATAGTTTACCCTGGGGCGAGGTTTGCGATGTGACTCCATAACCACTATACCCTTCTACGCCATGTTTGTTTAAAAACTCTTGTGTGCGTATTCATGCATTCATCATCATAATAATAAAATCAAAAAGTCTTTTTCGAGTCGTTTTTCAAGGAAACTAAGTAACAAACGTTTTGAACTTCACAGAAAGAGAGAAACGGAGAAAGGACTTAAGGATCTATACCATGGATTACGGAAGAAAGAGAGCTAGGAAATTATTTCCTCTTTGCTCTCGCAGCCGTGTCTTCAACACTTTATTCCTCAAGGCTCCGAAAACGAAAGAATACCTATAAAAATACAACAAAACTATCAAACGGTATAAAAGTGTATGAAAATACAAGTATTCGTAAAGTAAACGTAATTACACAAAAACGGGGAATTATTCAAACGGCATTAACAAAAAGCGTCGATAAGTGCCACTATTTACATACACAAAATAACTACAATTTGGCACTTAACACGAACCTCTAGGGACGTTAGACAGAAACTAACTAGGTCGGGTCCTCCGCTCAGTGGACCCCCCTCCGCTTAGCGGACCTGCGATTTTACCAAATCTCAGGTCTGCGACAGAGCCTGCGATTTCACACATTCAAGCCCTAAAATCGACTATAAGCACCAGATACAGTCATACAATCACAAATTACATCATTATACATCATCACACATCAAAACAACACATTTTAACCCAACAATTCATGAAATTTCATCAATCATAACATCCCTAACCTAACATACAAATCAATTGACTCAAACGACATCCCTAATCAATATTATCATCTAAAAATGCGATAATAGATGCTAACCGGAGAGTCCCCCCTTACCTTAGTCGAAATTCTTGATAGGTCTCTCCCTCTACAGTTTCTCTTCACGTTCTCCGTGTTCCAAACTTTTAGCTCTTCTTTCACGTTCTTTTCTTGTTTCCCAATTCCTTAATATTTTATGAAAAAAAATATTTTAAGTTAGTAAAGGGCTTTACTACACAACACTCCTTGCTTACTAACTTCTCACATGGCCCAATGTTATAAACCATTCCCTTTCCAATTATTTTCATAGAATTCATAATAATTCTAATTATTAATTCAATTTTCCAATTAAATTAAAATTAAAATATTACGGGTGTTACAGACCCAACCTTTGCCTTCTGGAGGAGAACAAAAATGGTGACTTGGAGGCGCTGTTGAAAGACGGTGGAGATTGGAAAACTTATTGGTTCAAAGAAATCAGAGAATGGAGGAAAGCGGATGCGGATTGCGCGAGAATGGCGTGGGTCTCCATCTACGGTGTTCCATGCTTTGTGAGAAACGAAAATTTATTTGAAACTATCCTTACTGATATTGAAAAGGTGGTAAATCCCCAGATCTTCAATTCCAAGACGAAAAGACTGGGTGTAACAAAAATTATGATATACACAAATATTTTGGAATCTATAAGAAACAAGGTTAAAGTTTGCGTGGATGGACTTTGGTACAATATTCTAATCATTGAAGAGGTCACGATGGAGAAGGAAGATTCGGAAGGAACTTACATCAACACAAGCTCTTCATCGGAAGGGGATGACTCCTCATATTCATTGGGATCCTACGACAGCGACGAAGTCTCAGTGGTGCACCGCTTTAATCTCAGCCCAAAACATCCTAGGGAACATAACCCTGTTTTTGATGGAGATGTTGACAGGATTTCGGGTTCCAAGATATTTGAACGGGAAAGTACAAAAAAGGAGAAAAGAAAGAACAACGACATTAATTGCAAATCTATGTTTGGAGATAACCTCAAAACCTTTTCAGAAAAGCATGGCAACTCATATACCATTTCCATGAACACCCACAGTAGACCTTTGGATGTTGAAGGACCTATAGCCTTTTGGAAGGAAGGAAATTAGGAGGTGGCGCAGGTGGGGCCAGCAAGGTTATTCATCATGAACAATTATGCATAAAATCAGAAGGAGAAAGTGGAGAGAGAGAGAGAGAAAGACGCAATATAAGGTTCAGGACACGACAAGAATTATGTTAATAGGGATGGGAAAAAAAGAAGTGGATCCTACTTTAAATAATCTGAAATATTATATAAATTTAATCACAGCATCAATATCGAGTAATAGAATAATAGGAGAGTTGGACCATAAAGACTCATACGTGGCCGTAGGAGAGAGGAATAAATCACCAGTGGAGGAAGGAAACGTGGACGCGTGAGAAAGGATGTTTTTAGCAGGAGAGGAAGGACTGGTGGACGCAGGAGAGAGACACATTTTATTTGTGGAGAAATGACTTTTTCAGGTTATAGAGAAAAAAGATTCCAACAGTCCCAAGCAAAATTCCAAAAATAGTAACAAATCAGCAACCGTTTTTTTTGTCCCATTGAAGAGAGTGAATATTATTAAAAAGAAGAAGGAAATGAATTACAAACATAATCAAAATATAGGCTTTGATGAACATTGTAGAAGGCTGAAAAATTCAAAAAAATAAAGGAAGAAGATTAGAAAGGTGTTGGACTTAGGGGGTGCAAGTGGAAGACTTTACTTATCCTGTTGAGTCCAGAGAGTAACAAGAGAGGGAATCAAATTAGAATACATGCTTTCATTCATCAAATCAAAAAATTCTTTTTGCCAAGAATAATTATCTATCTAGAGGATTGCCTCTAATGTGTGATTCTATAAACAACATGGATTTTAGGAATTGCAACAATAGAGGTGTAAATGGAGTGTTGAATAAAACAATGGAGGGGCTTTGGAAGTCCATGACAAGGTTGGGCATCAATAACATTTCCGAAAATTACGACCCAATATCAAGATTGAAGGAGATGGAGTTGAGGGATCCAAAAGGGAAGTTGGAGTCAAAGGGGATTAATAATCGTGTCCCATGATTATTCTCTCTTTAAACTTGCGAGGAGGTGGGAGTCGGGCTAAGCGAAGGAGAATAGGTTTCCATATACAAAAAGGGGATGTTGATCTTTGCTTCATTCAAGAAACCAAACTAAGTGGGTTAGAGTCAAACTTAGTCAAAGAAATGTGGGGTGATGTAAACGTTGAGTGGTCGCATTTGGATGCTAACGGGGCTTCAGGAGGCATTCTCATAATGTGGAAAAAAGATTTTCTCTCTCTTAATTATAGTTTTAGAGGAAAAGGTTTCTTAGGTCTTAGTGTGGAGAAGGAGGATAAACTTATATACTTTGTCAATGTTTATGCTTCTTGTGACTTAACTACTAGATTGAGAACTTGGAAAAGAATTTGTGAGTTCAAAAACAATAATAGTAGAGGGTCTTGGTGAATTGGTGGGGATTTAAATTCTATATCATCTCTTGATGAAAGAATTGGAATTTCTATTAGAGGCTATAGTAAGGAGATAGGAGCTTCAACGACTTCATAGAGGAAATGGATTTGGTGGACCTTCCTACGATTGGAGGAAAATTCACTTGGTTTAAAAGCAATGAGAAGGCTACGAGTCGGCTTGATAAATTTCTTTTATCGGAAAGTTTCGTTGAGGAATGGAGGATGGATGGTCAACACATTGGAGAGAGGGATGTGTCCGACCATGCTCCTATTTGGTTGAAAGATAATAGGAAGGATTGGGGCCCTAAACCGTTCAAATTTAATAATTTGTGCTTCAAGCATGAAGAGTTCAGAAGTTTTGTGGAAAAGGAATGGAAAAAACTTGATTACAAAGGGAGGGGTGATTATTGCTTGGTTGAAAAGTTGAAAACTCTTAAAAGTCGGATCTCTTGGTGGAACAAAACAGTTTATGGTTGGATAGACCTCAAAATAGACAAAGATGAGAAAGAGATGCATTTTTTAGATAACTTGTTTGTTCATTTTGCAAGTAACGTTCCGGAAGAGGTGGTAAAAAAAGGATAAATCTCTTCTTCTCAAATGGAAGTGGATAATTTTGAAGGATGACAATGCAATTTGGAGTAGATTTTTACTCTTGATATACCAAAATCCGAAAATTAAAGTGTTAGCTTCATGTGCGGAATCTCTAAATCGGGAAGATTCTAGTTGGTGGAGAGACATAATTCTCAATGATTTTAAAGAAGAGGATTTCATTGAAAGTTTTTCCGATTGGGTCAATTGTGATTTTAAAAAAGGTAATAAAATTCTTTTTTGGCATAGTTGTTGGTTGGGCGATCAAACTCTTAGTGCTTCTTTTCCGTATTTGTTCGATCTCTCAACCAATAAACTATGTGCGGTTAGCGACGTGATATCTTGGAAAAATGGTGATTATAGTTGGAATTTGGATGTTCTTTTCGGAATTGATCTTATGGCCTCAATGGAACCGAACATCTCCAACATGGACACAAATGGAGGTGGTTTGTTTTTGGGAATCAATTGAGGGGCTTGGAGGCGTCATTAGAAGGTATTGCTCCGGACAACTCAGATTTTGATGACTTTCATTGGAAATTAACTCCTAATGGTATTTTCTCAGTTGCTAGTGTGTCGAATTTGGTGTCTAACGCAAAGGATCTAGCTTGGCCTATTTCCACTATCAAAATGTTGGATGTAATTTGGAAGGTTAATATTTCGACAAAGATTAAGATCTTTTCATCGAGATTTTTCATTAATAGACTCCCGGTAAAAGAACTTTTGGCCCATAGAGGTGTGTATAACTTCACCTCTCTTGATTGCTTATTCTGTTCTAATTATCTGGAATCTTTAGAACACCTTTTCTTCCAATGCTTAGTAACGAAAGCGGTTTGGGAAAAAACCTTTCTTTGGTTGGGTAAAGACTTGTAATTTTCTTATGAAGAGTTCAAGAGTTTCAGTTGCATTCAAGATAAGGTGAAAAGCACCAACACTAGAGCTAAATTAAATTCAATTTGGTTGGCTCTAATTTGGAGCATTTGGTTAATGAGAAACACCATTATTTTTTAGAATGTTACCTTTAGCTTTGAAGGGGTGATATCCAACAGTTTGTACTATTCTTGGAGATGGTTGTGTAATAGTGAATCTACTTCTAAGACAATTTTCTATAATTGGTATAAGCTACCATTAAATTGCTTCAACTCTATTTAGAATTTTTATCGTTGTAAGGGTTGCACCCCTAGTGCGATATCTTATATCATTGCCTATTTTTAAAAAAACATCATCTAAGGAGTGAAAATAGGAAAAAATTGCATGTGTAATAGAAAATATATCATATAAGAAAATTCAGTGTTCTTGAAATATCAAATGTGCCCTTCTTGTCAAAGACCATGTCCACGTGGCTACCTTTATCTTTCAGGTTCCAAATCCAACTTTTTATCACTTCCTATTTTCCTGCTTTCTTATTCTTTTTTATTCCTTCTTATTATTTTCCAACTTTTTTCTATAATTGATACTACTTAAAAAACACTCTAAAATTGACAACTATTTAAAAAATTTATTTAAAAAAAACAACTAAAACAAAATGAAAATAATATATATTACAATAACTTAAAATTTTTATATTAATTATCATATTTTTCAATATTTTAATATATATCGTTCAATATATTAAAAAAAAAATTAAATTACTAACAATTTTTGAACAATATATCGTTCAATAACTTAAAAATTATTTAAATTATTTATTTGTATGAGACAAAACAAACCACCCCCAAAATAATAATACGTAAACAATACTAATTATTTATAACTTAAAAAATAAATTTATTACTTTAAATATATTTTTTCCAAATTTAAAAGAAAGAGAGATTTTAGAAATAAATGCAAAATAAAGAGATCGATATAAATAATAATTAATTTGCATTTAAGATCTATTAAAAAAAATTAAAATTCATTTTAAATATATGTACAACCGATTAACTTTTTAAAAAAGAAAAATAGTTTAAAGTTGTTTTGAATTTTAAAAATTGAAATTTATCGATCATTTTCAAAAAATGTTTGAAAATAAAAAATAAAAAATAATTAATTATCATTATTACTATTTAATATATAAAGAATAAAGAATAGTATTTTTTATGTTTGTGTGAGATTAAAATATCATGAATCTATCAAAATTTAAAGACCTTAAAAGAAATTATTTAAAAAATTACTAAGATCTTCAACAATATCAACACACAAATTAAAAAACATCACAACAACAAATGAACAATTTAATTAATAATATTTTGTAATTATTTTTAATTATAATTTTGGATTATAATTTTTAATTAAAATTATGATTTCAGTGATATACCTATGAAATCTTTATATTTATATTATAATGTTAAGAGACTTTTTAAAATTCAATTTTCCTACTTAATACAATAACTTCACTGTTCTAATTAAATGATCTCATTTTACTCTTCAATTATCTTAAATGTAACGCGAATAACACGAATCACAGTGTTGCAACATGATTTAAGAGCATACATAAAAAAAACTCAAGAGTCATGTAATGCAATGTCAAAATTCAAGCAAGAAGTTCAGCTTCATACAATATTCATAATGTTTCAATCATACGGGTTTTATAATATCAGAGTCAATACATCAAAAATCAGTGAAAAATGGGACCACACTTTTTTCTAGGACAAATTTGCAAGGATAATACTGAGCAGAGAGAATAATCAATACTAGTGAGCGTGGGACCTAACAAGATAACAGACTTAACAATTTGTTTTTAAAAGGTTTTCACTACATACAAATGTGGAAGAACCTAACAAGCGACACCTTATCAAAGCCCCCATAATTCACACCTAAAATTAGGGGTGGCAAAACGGGCCGTGGCCCGCCGGGCCGGCCCGCCACCCGCCAAAAAATGGCGGGTTGGATTGGGATTTTAGGCCCGCCGTTCGCCAAAGCTCGCCCCGCAAAAACCTGCCGCCCGCCATACCCGCCCCGCCAAAGCCCGTCGCCCGCCAAAACCCGCCTCTCCTCCAAAATTCACTCTTTTTTTAGTTAATTCTAGTAATTTTAATTCTTGATGGTTTATTTTATACATTTATTTATAAATATTTGTAATATTTTTTTAAGTAAATTTGTTAAAAAGTTGCTTTTATAAAAAATTATTTTAAAAAATAAGTGAAAAGTTTAATTAAAAGGTAAAAAAACCTATTAATCTATTAAAAAATATAAATAAAAATAGGCGGGTAAGCCCGCCGCCCGCCGACCCGCCATCTTTGGGGGGGGCATGACTTTTATGCCCATTTTACTTTGCAGGTATGCCCGCCCCGCTCGTTTTTTGGCGGGCATAAGGCGGGGCGGGCGGCGGGCGGGGCGGGCGGGGCGGGCGGCCCGTTTTGCCACCCCTACCTAAAATCCCTGAAGATCAGGGAATTCTTTCCCTCTGTGTGCAATACTACCCCTAATGGATCGGTGCAAAAATAATCTCCTCACAGGTTTAAAGAACTTTTTCCTCTACAATCACACATATCATATTAATCCTATAAAGATACCACTGTTTCATTCATTCAACAAAAGGAAAAAAATACTTAAAAAAACCTCTGCAAAAAAATAAAAACTAATTCACTAAAGCTAATTCACCAATTGTTCTTCAAAGTTTCACATTGAAACTTTGATAGAGCATAGCTTGACCATTCTCAATAGAAACGGATAGAGATCACATCAGAAGCAGAGAGGAAGAGTAGAGGAATTCTTGGAAGCTTAATATTATCCCTAAAAACGTACATGAGAAATCTTCAGAGGTAAGCTCCCTCGTTGCTCTGACTTGCCCTTGTTTGATCTTTTCTTGTTGTTCTGAGTGGAGATTCATGCTCAGAACCTTGTGATGTTTCGTTTTCATGCTTGAACTAGTAGATGACGCACGAGTAAGACCGTTCTTAAGGTGAACAATGTATTAATAACACAATAGAAAAAGTTTAACTTTGTGATTGATGAATGTTTACATATGAACCACAAATCAAATAATAAAGATAAAATGTATATATATATATATATATATATATATATATATATATATATATATATATAATACGATGGTATAAATACCAAATGACAATGCAAAAGGAATAGTCAAAAGGTGTCTTCAATAGTATATGACATTGCAGACAGAAAGTGCACTAAAAAGAAAAAATAGTAGTAGTTAGAATAAAGAATTTCGTTTGATATAGTCATTAACTAAAAAGTAGAATGAACTTTTTTTTTTAAATTTTAACAACGTTGTAGATATGTATTCCCAACTTCAAATATATTTGTATTGAAAGTGAGAAGGAATACCTTAATGCTTCCACGGAGATACTTTGGAAGTATTATAACCAAGCATCTTAGTTTAATATGTAACTGTTATTAAAAAATAAGCATAGTAAGGGTAGTAATACATAGTTGTGGTGCAATGAAACAAACTAAGAAAAAATATATTTAGAAGAATAAGAAAGACAATACCTAAACAACATTGTGGAAAACTTCTTTGAAAACCTCATTTGTTGTTTGAGATAACAGTGTTTTGTCTTTGTCATGGATTAAGATTTTCAAACCACCTTTGCTTTTGACTCTTGACATTGCAACATAAAGTTGTCCATGGCTGAAGACATCTTTTGGCAAATAAAAACCAACATAGTCTAATGATTGCCCTTGAGATTTATTTATTGTCATTACAAATGAAATAATTATGGGGAATTGTCTCCTTATAAGCTTGAATGGCCAAGGTGATTGAGAAGGAGACAAAGACATTCTAGATATGTAAATAGTGTTGCCAACATGGGTACCTGAAATAATATTAGCCTCGATGACATGATTTTCTATCCTTGTCACCGTCAATCTTGTATCATGCATAATCCCTCTAATTGATCCAAATTTCTTATCAACATTATGGTAGTACCAATCTTTAACTTCATAGAATGATTTGGCAAACCAGAAGTTTTCAAGCAATCTAAGAATTCTGGTGTCAAAAGCTCGAAAGCCTCATTGTAATTAGCATCTGATCCGCCAATAGAATCACTACTCAGATACTCCTTTTCATCACCTAAAAAATCATATCATTATATTTAGTCATATATCATAAAAAACAAAACTTTTAAAAGTAATGTTTGATATGAACTCAAAATTATTTGTTACCTGGAAGAAGATTAGTAATGTAATCATTGATAAAATCCGGAATCTCTATAGTTGTAGCTAAAATAGCTCTACTCTGAAGGTAATTCAGATTGGTGAGATTTTCAAGGAGGTTATGGTAAGTACTGGTAACAATTGCCTCTATGGGGTCCACAATATCTGATAAAAGTAACTCAGGAGGAATAGTAATTTCAGCATATCCACCATTTGGTTTTGAGAGCTTACCATCTCCAACATCTAAAATTCATTTAGAGAAAATTTCAATCTCTTCAGCATTGTTAGAGATAGATCCAAATACCAAACACATATTTTTTGTAAGCGTTAGAACCTTGCAATGTTCCCAAATATAAGAGGCATTTATTGTTGAATGCACAATATCAAACCTAGTTCCTCTGGTACAACAGGTAGAATTTGTCTGAAATCACCACCAAATACAACAACCTTACCTCCAAAGATTTGTTCACATGGGTTTTCAACAGTACCCATAATCTCTTTCAATGACTTATCAAGGGATTCAAAACACCATTTGCTTTCCATGGGCTCCTCATCCCACATAATCAACTTAGTTATTTGCAACAACCCTGCAAGGTCTGGTTTTTTAGGAATGTCACAAATAGATGAATCAAAACATGGAACAAGAATTTTAAATCTAACATATGCATTTCTCCCTCCGGTAGAAGTAAACTTGCTATTTCACTTGATGCGACGTTCAAAATAATATCAGTATATCACGATTAGAAAGCAATTCCGTTGAAAGTGTGTTCCACATGAAAGTTTTTTTAGTACCTCCATAACCATATAAAAAACACACCTCCATTTTGTTTGGTAACAACATGCATAATTGTGTTAAAAATTTGCATCTATTCATCTAAAGATGGCCAAAAAAAATTAGGTGTTAGTGATGTAATGAATAAAAATTCTGCATGCATTAATAAAAATGTTGTGACAATGTATTATATGGTAATATAGTAATTTATTAAATGGTAATATATTAATTTATTTACATAATTAAAGCATAACGTGTTGCATAATGTATTAAACGTTCATGTATACTTTATTTTACATAAAAGCTACATAGGTAATATAAAAGAGCAAAAAGTGCAATTGATTGGGGGAATTGTTAATGTCATAAATGAAATCCAAGTATATCAAGCAAATAATATTTGTATGCATGTACAAGTAAGGGGTTACAAACATAAAATGATAATATCAGGCACACAATCAGTCAAGAGGTTATATATAAAAAGCAGTTAAAAGACCATTTATCACCAAAGAAATCTATTACGCAGGTCCAAGTGAGAAAGGGTCATGTCGTTTGCAGGAAGATACATGGACGAAAAAATCGATCCTTCATTCAAACCTTTTACAATATCATCTAGAAGCAGGTATGTTACAACTAAGGGTTGTTTTGCTCATGTAATGCTAAATGACCGGGGTACTGTAGCGGGGAAAATCTGACATCGAAGCCATGGGATTGACTCGAATCAATATTCCGTTTTGAAATCGCCACCGCGCTTTATTTTTTCAAAGGAAAAGGGAAAAGAACGAAAAACCCAAAGTTTTGTTTTTAAAACAAGAAAGAGAACTCAGGTTCGGGTGTTGATTATATGAGGGGAAGGTTTAAAGCACCCCTCATATCCGTGGTACTCCACGGGAACCTTTTTGAAAATCTGTGTGTGTGTGTGTGCTAAAAAACGGTTTGTTTTATTTTCAAAATAAGCTCGGCAAAGCGTTTAGCTTCGGGCCTACATACCTCCTCGGTGCAATGGAGAAGTCAGAGCTAATGTAGTTCCGCTTTTTTGGGAAAAACGTTTTAAAAACGAATAAACACTTTGTTGTCGTTAGAGAGAAATACTCAGCCATTGATCTTGAGCATGAGAACAAACGAGTTTTTTGCATCGCAAATGAAAGAAGGGCTCCAACTCGGATAAAATCAACGAGTATGCCACTAGCTCTCTCACGCGGAAAAGATCTCGTTATTATCAATCAATTTCAAAATCGTGGGGTATAACCACTCGTTTCGACAGTTAACGGTGTCTAAACTTTTGAAGAAAAGCCACTAAGGGCGAAAGATATTTTTAAGAAAAAGGTTTTGAAAAGGTTTGCAAACATAAGAATATTTTGGAAAAAGGGAGAAGATTTTGAAAATTTAAGAAGTGGGAGGAGATGAAGAGGCTAACCTAGTGCATAAAATAAAAGCTAAGGAAAGAAACGGTCTAACCAAATAAGAAGCCAACACTTGACATTAAGAGCCAAGGTAGTTTTCCCATCCTTTGGAATATTGAATACCAACACATTAACACTTGGGGATCCAGATGAACTTATTGTCTTAGCACCACTTTGCATTAAGCACATTAAGATTCTGACGAAAATCGGGCAGAGTAACGGCTGTTTTTGGGTAAAATCCTTATATCAATGCCTTGGAATTAACCATCAAGGGCTTTCAAGGAAATACCTGCACACATAACATACAACAGAACAATGCCAGACAGACAGAACAATCACAGGATAATAATAGAATGAGTCCAGAGGTACTAGGTCCATAAGTCCGAATCTCCAAAGTGCTAGGGATAGTAACCGATAGTCCAAAGAGAACCTTATGTATTTTTTAGATTTTGGTTATTTATTAGTGTTTTAGCAAGAAAAGTAGAGTATGGTCCAAGTGGACAAAGAAAAATAACAGAAGCATAAACATATGTCCAAGTGGACAAAGGGAAAATGGCGGAAAGTAAATATGATGAAATGATAAAATAAAGCGATAAAGCGAGAAATATAAAGAGCGGTAATATAAAGAGCGGTAATATAAAGAGCGGTATAGTAAAGGTGCGGAAATTAAAGTTAGTTGTTAAATGTTAAAGATAACCATCTTGAAACTTGTCAAGTATGTTATCAAAGTTAGTAGGAAGATCTATGGTGAGTGAATGATGTACTCGGATTTAAAGTCAATGGGGCTTATCAGAAGCTTGATAAAATCATAGCGACTAAACGATAAAAACCTCCACAAGTCTTAAATCAACCACATACAATTCTCTTCCATGTTTGATCTTTTTGATTCGGGACACGAAATATTGCGCTATGTTAAGCAGATCGCCAAGTGATTTATGTAGAAATCACCCTACAACGAGGCCGGTCAAAACTTTATGTGCTAATGCATGCGAGAAGAGCGATATGTAGATCGCCTTCTGAAAGCAATACCGCACGAAAAGAAAATAGGTAACGATCTAGTCTTCACTAAGAATCCATAAGAATTCTCAAAGTATTAAGACTTTCATCGATCAAAAGAAAAAAAGGAGAAGAAGAAGATAAAATGCATAAAGATAATCAACTCACATTATCATTAATATCATTCATCTAATATTATGGATTTGGTTCTTTCAAACCTATCAACATCCTAGATCCAATGATATTAATGAAATGGAGGAAGAAGAATAAAATTCACAAAAAGATAATCAACTCACACTATCATTAATATCATTCATCTAATATTATGGATTAGGTCATTTCAAACCTATCAACATCCTAGATCCAATGATATTAATGAAGTGGAGGAAGTAGGAAACCAAAACAAGCATAAAAAAGGCAAAAAAACACATTCTGCCAGCAGGAAATCGATTTCATGCAGAGGGAAATCGATTTCCATAAGGCAGTTTTAAAAAAAACAAGTTACGTACAGCATGAAATCGATTTGAGCCTTAAGGAAATCGATTTGACCAGTGCAAATTTCAGCAAAAACAACATGTAAAGGCATAAAACTTGACTTAAGCAAACATACAAACACCTTATGATCACATATCAATTGGAGCACGAATTTTCCATCAAATCACCATCAAATAGCACCAATATAGCATCAAAGATGCATCACACACAAGCAACAAAGATCTACATCATGATATACAAAAAGGATGAAGAAAATTTACCAAATCTTGAACAAAACTTGGATCTACTTCAAGAATCACCAACACAAATCTTGATCTCTCAACAATTGAAGAAAAAAAAGTGAAATGGATGGTGGTTTAGCTCAAAGTTTGTGAGGTTCAAGGTGTGACTCACAAACTTTATGAAAGAACAAAGAGCTTTGGTGAATTTGGTAGGGATGAGGAGAGAAATTGCAAGGGGTTTTTTGGCTCTCAAAGCTTGAGAAATGAGAGAGTAGAGGGCTCTATTTATAGGGTGAGAGCAAGAGTAGTGGTAGTTTGGTCTTTTTGCATTTGGTAATTAGCTTGTGTTTAATTGGTGATTAAAGTGGCAATTAAATGGTAAAAAGTGGTAAAATGGGGTTTAATGAAGAGAATTATTTTGATGAGGTGGAAAATTGGTGAAATGACAAAGATGGTCAAAGAAAATAGGTGCCAAAATCAAATCAAGCTTCCCTCTCTATTTTTTTTGAATTTCGCCTTAAGGAAATCGATTTCCCCAGGAGTGAAATCGATTTCACTCTGTTCCAGAAGAGAAATTGGCGCAAAATACACTAGGGAAATCGATTTACCCAGGAGGGAAATCGATTTCATGTTGTCCAGAATGTGATTTTGTTGAAGATTGCTGCAGGGAAATCGATTTACCCAGTAGGGAAATCGATTTCATCAGTCAAAAATGTGAAAAATGCCTTGCTTATTGCATGTCTTGGCTTGGTACCTACAAAACAAAAGCCTACAAAGAAACAAAGCAATATTTTTGGTATTTGGGTTAGTATAATATGCATAAAAGATAAACAATCATTGGTGCTTGATGGTCCCTCTCATTGATGAGGTGAGTGCAACACCATAAACAAACTTCCAAGTGAAGCTCTTGATTAGTGATTGGGATATGAATGATATAGGATCTTAGGGTCAAAAATTGGGGTATGACAGATGCCCCTATTTAAGTTTCTTCGATTTTGGAGATACGATGATTGGAAATCTTTGTTTTGACAAGATCGAAGAGACTTAAATATATAAAACACAATTTTTGATCCTAAGATGCAACGCAATGTTAATGAATGCATGTGATGATAATAAAGCATGACAACACTGGGGAGTAACAGGTAATCCACTGGGGGAAACAAATGTCTTGCTATAACTCCGCTGGGGAAACAAATGTCTTGCGAGTAGAAACTTCACTGGGGAAGGCAAGACTTGGTTGGAGAGACGAAACTTTAGTGGGAAAAGAAACTTCTCTGGGGAAAACACGTCGCGTCAGAGGGGTTATAGCATCCCCTTTCAGTGGGGATGAGAAAAGGGGATCATCCTCTTTCACTAGGGATGAGAAAGTATGCATCTTGAATCAGAATGCCAATCTTCTGTTAATAGAAATCACACCATCGTACCACTGATAATATGAAGAGATGTATCTCTGTACCTACTGACGATAACATTTTGATTCGTGGACCATCCTCTTACTCAATAGTTGAAGGTAGAAGAAAATCGAATCACCGCCTCAATAGTTGACGATAAGCTACCAACTCAATGGTTGAAGGTAGAAGAAAATCGAATTACCGCCTCGATAGTTGACGATAAGCTACCAACTCAATGGTTGAAGGTAGAAGAAAATCGAATCACCGCCTCAATAGTTGACGATAAGCTACCAACTCAATGGTTGAAGGTAGAAGAAAATCGAATCACCGCCTCAATAGTTGACGATAAGCTACCAACTCAATGGTTGAAGGTAGAAGGAAATCGAATTACCGCCTCAATGGTTGACGATAAGCTACCAACTCAATAGTTGAAGGTAGAAGAAAATTGAATTACCGCCTCAATGGTTGACGATAAGCTACCAACTCAATAGTTGAAGGTAGAAGAAAATCGAATTACCGCCTCAATGGTTGACGATAAGCTACCAACTCAATAGTTGAAGGTAGAAGAAAATTGAATCATCGCCTCAATAGTTGACGATAAACTGCTGAGAATAATAAGCTTCCGCTAAGAATAGGGATCAACTTCTTCTTTAATCAAGGACATGGCTTGAGAAAAGGAACTGGATGCAAACTGTCACTTCTGACAAAGGGACTTACCATTTGCTGAGCTTCTTCCATTTGGATGCAAACTGTCACTTCTGACAAAGGGACTTACCATTTGCTAAGCTTCTTCCACTTGGATGCAAACTGTCACTTATACTGAAGAGACTTACCATTTGCTAAGCTTCTTCCATTTGGAATCAAGAAGTTCATAAAGCTTGAGAGATTATCACTTGCTTTGAAGATAAGATTGATATGTGGAGACGTACAAACTTGCTCAAATAAAGAGGCTACAATTTGTTGTCAACCAAAACATGATGGGGATAACACAAGTTGCTCAAAGTCAAAACCTGCCCCTTGCTTTCAAGCACAAATTCCAAGGGAGTGCAATAACATCACTGCTGGAAAATAAATCTTTCGATATCTGATAGGAACATCATTCACAAACAAGTTCTCCATTATAGAGGAAAGCATAATCCTCAAGAGGTGCAAAATAAATGCCTTCTCAATCTAGGTTTCCCAGCCTAGAGAGGTTCAAAATAGTATTGCAAGAGACCAAAGTTCAACTCCAAGAACAAACTGGATAGAAACGGTCAAACAAAGCTTTGCCCCCTGGGGATTAATCTATCTCTGTGAGGAATTTACAGATCATCTTCTTCTTATCAAAATGATTGGACAACACATCAAGCTCTATTATGGGAAATCAGAGAAAATTTCTTTGGAGAAAATCACCATTCCGAACTTGCAGAAGAACTAAGAAGTTAACATCAAAGCAAACAAGTTAACATGCGGGGGATTTTAGTTCAAAACTCAACACAAGGTGAGATAGAAAACCCAACAGTCAAACGTTGTCTCAAAACTTCTTGGTAGAGAGTGACATACTCTGGATTGATCATGGCAACAACCTCTGTACTTCAAGCTAATGAGGTGATCAAGGTAACTTCAGATTCACAACTTGCCCCAGATTACATGGTCTATGAAAGGAAACTACCTCAAAAAGGTTCATAGAGATCCTTGACATCATGAAGACTTGGAATAATCTGCCCCAGATCAACAGTTTCTTGGAGAGATTTGTTAAATCTCGACGTAGCTGCCCCAGATTGACTAAACTTGGGACATTCTTTTATTCGACAAAGTCTTCGCGCTTTGCCCAATGATGGTAATCAAACTTGCAGAAGCATTATACTGGGAAAACAACATGCCCCTGGCAATGTTTTAGTTTTCTACTGATGATCAGATGTAAACTTCCTGGATGTCAAACAAATGTTTACAAGCAGAAAAATGTTTATTCTGAGAATGATAATGAAAATGCAACAATTATGTAAGTCTTGAAGTTTCGAAAAGATGTCACAAAACCTTGTGAATGAATCACTGGTTAAGGAATGACATTGATTTTTGTATGCATATGATACCGACACAAGTTTTCAGCATAACCGATAGGAGTCAGGAATGCTTTCTTGTTTAAGTATGCTTTCGAAATAAACCCTGCTTCAATTAGGACTTTTGAGGGTTGTAACGTGGCCTGGTTCACGGTTTTCAAAAAAAAGATTTTTAGGCTCAAAGTTTATTTAGCCCACCCCAACTTCGTGATGTTCTCCAGTCCTATGTTCAGTTAATTCAACATGAGTATTCATCTCTCAAAAGGATTTTGTGCCATTAAGGACCTGATGAAGCTTTCTTGGCGTAGCAGTCACCCTTTTGTCTTCATTTTTGTATTCACACAGATTTGTTCATTTTTGAGGACTTTTGCTTTGTAGTCCTTTCTTTTCACTTTTCACTCTTTTCTCTTTTTTTTTAAATTTATTTCCCTAACTTTTGCATGGACTAATTCTTTTGAATTGGTCGTCCAGCGGGATGCTCTAACTTTTGCCTAAGTCATTTGTTTTCAAGTTTTTGACTTAGCGAGCTTTTTCTTCTTCTTTCTTTCTTTTTTTTTTTCATTTTTTTTTTCATTCTTTTGATTTGAACAAATCGTGTGACATTGACTTTGTCTTGACTTGTTGAGAGGGTTGTGACTGCCTCGCTCCTTGGCGTATGGAGGATAACCATTGTGGTTTCACATTTCCATGCCTTTTGATGCGTGGGGAATAACCATTGTGGTTTTCCATGATCCAACCATTGATGTGGATATGACATGCTTGACCTTTGGATGCACAATCCTTTTTGAAATATGAACACTCGGTCCAATTAACTGAAGACTACCCTGCCCCAGGTTAAAAATTAGGGTTTTTTCATTTAGAAAAGAAACTCCTACTTCAAGGCTCAAAGGGGTTAACAAGGGATTATCTTCCTTATATCTCCGGTGTTTGGGAATTTGAAACAATGCCTATACATCATCAGCAGGGTCTTATTCAAAAGCATACAACCAGAAATTTTGCGTTTTCAGATCATCATCCTCCCTCCAATCTTTGCATAAGCAAGAGTTTGGCAAAAGCAATTGGTATCATAATGCATAAAACAAACAAGCATGAGTGAAACGAATGGATTACTTCAAGACAAACATTATTATTGTGTTAGCATTAACATTCAAAAATAAACAAGTTTCTACATGCAAACAATGCATTGAAAAACAAGAAATATTACAAATGGAAATCAATAAGAATACTAAAAACTGAGAAAAACTCTCTCCATATGGGCATATGTTGAACGACACATCTTTTGAACTTCAGGCTACCATCAATAGTGATTCAATCATGCTTTGGCAAAGAATTGGCTTGAACATCATAACCAACATCTTGGAAAGTCAAAATACCAGCATGGATTAATCTTTGAACTTCATTTTTTAGAGGCCAACAATTCTCTAAGTCATGTCCAGGAGCATTCTGATGAAAAGCACAAGTGACATTAGCATTGTACCACCAAGGAATCTTCTCGGGAATTGGAGGTGGTGACCTTGTCTGAACCAAATTCTTATGAACTAGAGCAGGGAACAATTCTGCGTAAGTCATGGGGATAGGATCAAAATTCCCCTTTTGAGGTTGATTTTGCTCGTTCGGTGGAGAATCTTGTTGACGAGTGCTCTGCTGATAATCTGGGATTGCATGAACTGAATTGGATACAGGAATGACATGGGAAACATTCTGATGTTGATGATGATTGTTTCCTCCCCTGATTATCTTCTTTGAAAAGTCATTACCAAACTTCTTCACACTACCAGCTGAGTTACCTTCTTCAAACAAACATTCCTTTCGGACATCCTTTTCTAGAAGCGCTTTCATATCCACCTCTCTGTGGAAGTCAGCAGGTGTACTGACTACCGTCCCCTTGGGAAAGAACGAGTTCAGAGTTTCAAGAAAGACCTTTGCCATCCTTTCTTCCATCATAGGAGGATTGACTTGGGCAGCAACTAGAGCCTCAACCAGAGTAGTCAGATGCTCCATACCAGCCTTCAAAGTAACCACCTCTTCACGGAGCTCAAGAATCTCTTGTTTGATGCTTTCCATTTCTTCTTAGCAAGAGCGTTGTACTGATGATACCAGGAGAAAGGAAATAAGGCTCTGGAAAACTTCTTTAGAAAGTAGGCCCAAATGCAGAATGATGCATGCAATGCAGATGATTTGTTTTTTTTTTATTATTTGAGTTTCAAGGAACTTAAGATATTAACTTGTAAACACTCAACATTGGACTAAAACTTCGATTAAGTTATCATCAAAATCAATCATCCATTTTGGTGGATTAGAGTTTTCACCCCATCAACACCCAAGATCCATTGAGTTTGATGAAACTTATGATGTTTACAAGGAAAAACCTCTAAGTTCCTTGAAAACCAAAAGAAAAAGAGTTTTCATGGATGCATGAATGCATGGTTTATGCACCAACCACAATCAAGAGCACGCAAGGTCACATAAGATCATAGTTCAAAGGTTCGACGTCACGAGCATGGAGCCATGGGTCTAACCATCCCACAAGGTGTGATCTAGGGAGTTTTGTACCTGCCAATCGGGTTCTACAAAGGTTCCCAGAGTTTTCAATCTTCTAACGGATATTACCGGCACGCACAATTGCTCATGGGCGCCAATAATATGCCTAAAAAGACCTCGTCTGAGCGTAGTATCGCATGACAACAAGCTCAAATTGGTACTTGATCTTGTTTCTGCACTACATCCTAAAAAGGCTTAGATTGGTTAAAAGGTTCTAGGTCATTCAGCTTCTACGGACACTCACTATTGAAAGTAATAGCGTTATCACGATGGTTCGTAACAACCTCTACTACCTTCCATGAGGCCTCCACTGATTGGGGTTCCACCATATGACGCTCATGGTAAGGATTGCTCCTGACATGCGACTATTGGTCTTACCACCTCCTATCTCAAGTTACTCACCAAAGTTCGGGTTAGAACTTTGTCTCATCACAGAGGAACCATCGAGCACCAAAAAGAAAAAAAGAAAATAACAAACAAAGCACACAATAATATATACAGGTAAAAACATACAGATAAACAAAAATAGGCTTAACACACTTAAAACTGGATCCCCAGTGAAGTCGCCATTTTTCTGTAGCGGGGAAAATCTGACATCGAAGCCATGGGATTGACTCGAATCAATATTCCGTTTTGAAATCGCCACCGCGCTTTATTTTTTCAAAGGAAAAGGGAAAAGAACGAAAAACCCAAAGTTTTGTTTTTAAAACAAGAAAGAGAACTCAGGTTCGGGTGTTGATTATATGAGGGGGAAGGTTTAAAGCACCCCTCATATCCGTGGTACTCCACGGGAACCTTTTTGAAAATCTGTGTGTGTGTGTGTGTGCTAAAAAACGGTTTGTTTTATTTTCAAAATAAGCTCGGCAAAGCGTTTAGCTTCGGGCCTACATACCTCCTCGGTGCAATGGAGAAGTCAGAGCTAATGTAGTTCCGCTTTTTTGGGAAAAACGTTTTAAAAACGAATAAACACTTTGTTGTCGTTAGAGAGAAATACTCAGCCATTGATCTTGAGCATGAGAACAAACGAGTTCTTTGCATCGCAAATGAAAGAAGGGCTCCAACTCGGATAAAATCAACGAGTATGCCACTAGCTCTCTCACGCGGAAAAGATCTCGTTATTATCAATCAATTTCAAAATCGTGGGGTATAACCACTCGTTTCGACAGTTAACGGTGTCTAAACTTTTGAAGAAAAGCCACTAAGGGCGAAAGATATTTTTAAGAAAAAGGTTTTGAAAAGGTTTGCAAACATAAGAATATTTTGGAAAAAGGGAGAAGATTTTGAAAATTTAAGAAGTGGGAGGAGATGAAGAGGCTAACCTAGTGCATAAAATAAAAGCTAAGGAAAGAAACGGTCTAACCAAATAAGAAGCCAACACTTGACATTAAGAGCCAAGGTAGTTTTCCCATCCTTTGGAATATTGAATACCAACACATTAACACTTGGGGATCCAGATGAACTTATTGTCTTAGCACCACTTTGCATTAAGCACATTAAGATTCTGACGAAAATCGGGCAGAGTAACGGCTGTTTTTGGGTAAAATCCTTATATCAATGCCTTGGAATTAACCATCAAGGGCTTTCAAGGAAATACCTGCACACATAACATACAACACAACAATGCCCGACAGACAGAACAATCACAGGATAATAATAGAATGAGTCCAGAGGTACTAGGTCCATAAGTCCGAATCTCCAAAGTGCTAGGGATAGTAACCGATAGTCCAAAGAGAACCTTATGTATTTTTTAGATTTTGGTTATTTATTAGTGTTTTAGCAAGAAAAGTAGAGTATGGTCCAAGTGGACAAAGAAAAATAACAGAAGCATAAACATATGTCCAAGTGGACAAAGGGAAAATGGCGGAAAGTAAATATGATGAAATGATAAAATAAAGCGATAAAGCGAGAAATATAAAGAGCGGTAATATAAAGAGCGGTAATATAAAGAGCGGTATAGTAAAGGTGCGGAAATTAAAGTTAGTTGTTAAATGTTAAAGATAACCATCTTGAAACTTGTCAAGTATGTTATCAAAGTTAGTAGGAAGATCTATGGTGAGTGAATGATGTACTCGGATTTAAAGTCAATGGGGCTTATCAGAAGCTTGATAAAATCATAGCGACTAAACGATAAAAACCTCCACAAGTCTTAAATCAACCACATACAATTCTCTTCCATGTTTGATCTTTTTGATTCGGGACACGAAATATTGCGCTATGTTAAGCAGATCGCCAAGTGATTTATGTAGAAATCACCCTACAACGAGGCCGGTCAAAACTTTATGTGCTAATGCATGCGAGAAGAGCGATATGTAGATCGCCTTCTGAAAGCAATACCGCACGAAAAGAAAATAGGTAACGATCTAGTCTTCACTAAGAATCCATAAGAATTCTCAAAGTATTAAGACTTTCATCGATCAAAAGAAAAAAAGGAGAAGAAGAAGATAAAATGCATAAAGATAATCAACTCACATTATCATTAATATCATTCATCTAATATTATGGATTTGGTTCTTTCAAACCTATCAACATCCTAGATCCAATGATATTAATGAAATGGAGGAAGAAGAATAAAATTCACAAAAAGATAATCAACTCACACTATCATTAATATCATTCATCTAATATTATGGATTAGGTCATTTCAAACCTATCAACATCCTAGATCCAATGATATTAATGAAGTGGAGGAAGTAGGAAACCAAAACAAGCATAAAAAAGGCAAAAAAACACATTCTGCCAGCAGGAAATCGATTTCATGCAGAGGGAAATCGATTTCCATAAGGCAGTTTTAAAAAAAACAAGTTACGTACAGCATGAAATCGATTTGAGCCTTAAGGAAATCGATTTGACCAGTGCAAATTTCAGCAAAAACAACATGTAAAGGCATAAAACTTGACTTAAGCAAACATACAAACACCTTATGATCACATATCAATTGGAGCACGAATTTTCCATCAAATCACCATCAAATAGCACCAATATAGCATCAAAGATGCATCACACACAAGCAACAAAGATCTACATCATGATATACAAAAAGGATGAAGAAAATTTACCAAATCTTGAACAAAACTTGGATCTACTTCAAGAATCACCAACACAAATCTTGATCTCTCAACAATTGAAGAAAAAAAAGTGAAATGGATGGTGGTTTAGCTCAAAGTTTGTGAGGTTCAAGGTGTGACTCACAAACTTTATGAAAGAACAAAGAGCTTTGGTGAATTTGGTAGGGATGAGGAGAGAAATTGCAAGGGGTTTTTTGGCTCTCAAAGCTTGAGAAATGAGAGAGTAGAGGGCTCTATTTATAGGGTGAGAGCAAGAGTAGTGGTAGTTTGGTCTTTTTGCATTTGGTAATTAGCTTGTGTTTAATTGGTGATTAAAGTGGCAATTAAATGGTAAAAAGTGGTAAAATGGGGTTTAATGAAGAGAATTATTTTGATGAGGTGGAAAATTGGTGAAATGACAAAGATGGTCAAAGAAAATAGGTGCCAAAATCAAATCAAGCTTCCCTCTCTATTTTTTTTGAATTTCGCCTTAAGGAAATCGATTTCCCCAGGAGTGAAATCGATTTCACTCTGTTCCAGAAGAGAAATTGGCGCAAAATACACTAGGGAAATCGATTTACCCAGGAGGGAAATCGATTTCATGCTGTCCAGAATGTGATTTTGTTGAAGATTGCTGCAGGGAAATCGATTTACCCAGTAGGGAAATCGATTTCATCAGTCAAAAATGTGAAAAATGCCTTGCTTATTGCATGTCTTGGCTTGGTACCTACAAAACAAAAGCCTACAAAGAAACAAAGCAATATTTTTGGTATTTGGGTTAGTATAATATGCATAAAAGATAAACAATCATTGGTGCTTGATGGTCCCTCTCATTGATGAGGTGAGTGCAACACCATAAACAAACTTCCAAGTGAAGCTCTTGATTAGTGATTGGGATATGAATGATATAGGATCTTAGGGTCAAAAATTGGGGTATGACAGGTACCAAAATCTTCGTCTGAACTGGAAAAAGAGTTACGTTTTTGCAGACAACAATATCTCCCATATGATGTTTGTCTCTTTGATCTTGTTGCATGCAACTAATCAGATTCACCCTCTAAAACCGATTTTGTTTGAAGTTTTGCACAGAACAAAATCTCCCTTGAAATTGTTTTTGATTTGAACCTGTCATTGTAAAGTGAAATAAAGGTATATAAAAGGAATACCATATTATGCTTCTATATATGTTATAATAGTTGAATGCAGTATATAATTTTATAATATAGTTTACTCACAATGTTAAATGTGTGATTTAAAACAAATGGACATGGTAAATGTGTGTCTGTTAAATACTTCAACAATTCTTGAAATTTATTTTTCTGAGCTGCAATGTTGTGTTTTCGTTCATCGTATATCAACCGATTTCCAAGGAAATCAAGCACATAATGATTAGGATATGACATTGGCTTAAATTCTTTTAAGTTCCTCCTATTTTCTGTAATTGTTTCTCAATTTCCATTAAAGTCAACTGTTAGATTTCTTTGGAAGTGAGAGACGACTCTAAAAGTAATGGGAAAAAATGAAAATGAGAAATAATATATTTTAATGAGTAATTAAATTATAATACCATATAGTAAACCTACAAATTATCTGGACTCATTGACAAACTTCTTGGTTCATAAAGAATTCCATCAGATAAGTAAACCCAAGTGTTTCGCCAAATGTGATATGGTTGATTCATTGAAGCTGATAACAACATGGCAACAAAGAGTTTCCGCAAAAAAACTCTGAAAACCCAAATACATGCCTCTTTTATTGCCTCAATGAACTCCTTGTCATCTTGTATAAATCCCATTGCAAAGCATGCCTCTCGAAAACTCTCATGTTTAAACTCTTCAATAGTTTTGAGATCATCATAACTGATTGGTCCTTTCTTTACAGTTAACAACATTCTCATATATTATAGTTCCCCTATCGTGGGAGGGATCCAAATTAATCGACCAATTGTGTAACCTCTTTTCCTTGGTTTCAGAGTTCTTGTTTTTTTATGTAAACACATTTTGAAAGAAATTGACCATATGTCAATAACTTGGCTTCCTCATATTCTTTATCTTCAACAAACCATGAAGTAAACATTGATTCAGTTACACTTTCCTTAAGTAAGACATTTCCTATTTGTTCAAAATCTTAGTAGTACACTGAATTTTCTCCTTCCAAGTGAAAAAACAATCTTTCAACACCTGGTTGGTTTCCTTCCATGAATAGAATAATAAAAAAATCTTCAACATGCTTCGCTTGGGGAAACATATCTGCAATCAAGGTATTGTTTGATTTTGTCCTTATTACCCTCGCTTGTGCTATTAGTTGGAACAATGATAGCGAATATTCTATCTGAACCCTTGTTTATGCACTTGAAGTGATATTTAATTAAAGTACTTTAATTGCACCATTCCATATTTCTGGTACTTCATACTTCATTAGCAAACTTGGATTGTGTGGAACAACATGGCCGCTATGAAGTTTAATTCCATTCTTCTCAATTGAATGCCCATTATCTCTTCTTCTGTATACAGGATATCCATTTTCATCAACCACAGTCACATCTTGAAACTTTTTTGGATAAAACTTGGAACACCTTCCATTTTTCATGCATGGACATATTGGGTTTGCCAACCCACAAGGTCTGTGTACCATGTGGTTCTTCACCAAATTATACAACCTCAGATGTTTCAATGGATCAGGAACCTCAGTCGATATAATCTTATCGATATCATCAAGTGCCAGGTATTTATTTGACGGGTGCAAAATATAATAATGCGTGCATGTGGAAACCCTCTTTTCTGAAATTTAATTGTGTACATATTTGGACGTAAATAGATAATAAATAGAAAAAGTTAACCAGACAGTATGATAAAAAATTAAAAATAATGAAATAATAAAAGTATATTTGACTTACAATCAAGTACTTTGCCTAAGACACCTTTTTTTGTCACGTCAGACAAAAGGCTATCAAACTTCATTTCGAATATCTTAGCAATAATGTCAGGTCTATCATGTGCCTTCAAGTTGAGAGGATTCAAAGCTCTTTGAATTTCTGGCCAATTTGGGTTGCAGGTGAAAGTAATAAATAGGTCTGGAAAACCCACCTTACTACAAATAGCCAGTCCGTCATAGTACAACTGATCCATAAATCTTTGACTACAAACATAGGATAATGGTTAAATGACTATTTTTCCGGTACTTGCCCCATCAGCTTGACTTTCATGTCCATTTTGATTGAGATTGTTATACTTTGACACTCAAAGCTTAGATTAGTTGTTTCTGATCCATTTCAACATATCTCATTCAAGCACTGTGTAACCATCAACCATAAATTGTTGAAACAACCTCCTTGATGATAAAAGTGTTTTGCCTTCATGTAACTGATTTTGTATTTGAAAAGCAACCCATTCTCTAATTGTCAGCCTATTTCTTGGATTATCGTAAAAAATGTCAAGATCCCGGTGTGCAACATTTGGTCTATATCCATCTTCACCATAAGGAAAAATCAAAGGATATTGGAATGCAAAATAGCTTGCATGAAACTCATCAATGCATTTTAGTTTCCCCCCATGTTTTTGCATTATTTTGTCTCTTTCTTCAGTTGTGTCTATGTCCCCAACAATTAAAGCAGCAAACTTAAAAATAATTGGTTGGTTGTATATTCTCCCATCTATAGTTCTATTTTCTATTAATCTAAATTTCAAATTGTATATGTTGTCCTAATTAAGTCTTTATCTTTCCATAAGGAAACTCTTGGCATGTGTGTTAAAGTTGTACAACATTTCACATAAATTCTTGACAATCTGGGGATGAATGTTGTTTTTGTTGCTTTTATGAAAAATAAGCAAGTAATTAGTTGTAGAAGAGCATATTTTTAGGGACGTAACGCTAAACACAGTAACAATTTATATTCAAAGGAAATAGTAAGATTAAAGAGTAAAAATATGATCTTCTAGAAAGACTTACTGTAGGCCTTTCATTCTATTGGTAACTTTATTCTCTATGTCATAGATGTAAAGTTGTCCAAATTTTGGTGGTTATCCTTTTGTTGGCAATAAACTCCCAATTCGGTGGCAAGACTGTCCTTGGATGCGAATTGTTGGTGGGCCAAGACAGTTGTTGAATTTTTTGTCCAATTTGGCACCGGGAGAAGTGAATGCAAACATCATATTATATGTTTGAAAATGAGGTTCCCCTTTAGCCATAGCTCTCTCTTCAAAAATCCAATTTCAATACAAACATGAGCATAAAATTATGAATACCTAACCTCTACCATACCTATCATCATGCCAACCTTTAGAAAGTAAGAACCCCACCATTACCTTATCAATTTCTTCAAAAATTTCTTAGCAATTGAGGTTCCCCTTTAGCCCTAGCTCTCTCTTCTCATCAACTTCTACATTCTTTCACAAAATGCTAAATCTCCTTCCTTTTATAATTTTTTTTTGTTTTATTCATCTTACTACATTCTAATTTTCAACTAATGGGCTCTATTTCACACCCTCGCTAATACTACTACCCCACATTAGGCCCAAATGCTACTAACCTCATTATATTAATACTACTAATTAATTAATAAAATAGCATAATATTAATTAATCTCCCAACTACATTAATCAATTCACAAGCACCATAAAATAATTAATTAAAAATAATCAGGTGTTACAACACTCACACAGGACATTACCCAAATCGTAATACTTTGTGTATAAAAGGGAGTTGTAGCATAATTATGATAATGTTGATGATTGTAATACGGTGGGAGAACTGACTTTTTGAAATGTCGCGGATAGCAAGAGTCGCCATCGACTTTTATTTTATCCAATATAGAAAGGCTAAAAGAACAGGAAAAGACCTTTTAAAAAGATTTTGAGTTCGGGGGGTAAGTTATACAAATGGAAGGTGTAAGGCACCCTTTGCATCCATGGTTATCCATGGGCTCTTAATTGCTTAGCTCACTTTGTTTTCAAAATTGTTTGAAGTGTCGTGTGTGAATAAGAAAAGATTTCGAAGAAGTACTTTAGCTTGTAAATAAGCGTAGTCTTTTTGAATTTGATTTGAAAAGGAGTGGGAAAAGATTTTGAATTTTGAATTTGAATAGAGCAAGCAATCAGGAGCACCTACCCTAAGTTTAAAATTTTGTTCTTTCAGCTTTTCAGTTTGAAAGGGCTATCCATACCATAAAGAGGGTAGGGAGTCCTTTCATTGGATGTTAAGGGTCATCGAGGAAATATCGTTCACCATAAAACGGTCCCTACCATGTAGAGGTAGGTAGTCTTTAGGGAAGGATATAATAATCATTTAGGCAACAGGCGAGGATACCTTAGCAATTGGGACAATCATCATTTAAACCGAGGCAACATCGAGGGACAAGATCATTTTTCGTTAAGGCAACTTCGAAGGGACATATGATCTTATGATGATTTATGAACTGAGGGCAAAATTTGCTTTAGGTATCCTCGGAATCGAGGGACTTGACTATTTTAGAATCATAATAATAAAAAGGCAACAAAAAGAGGTTACCCTAAAGGTGTGTGTGTGTGTGTGTCACAATCAGGTGATTCAATTCAGTTATATTTATATTATAATTTAGGCAAACTAAATTTATTAGCAGGCTTGTCACTCCCTAGATTACTAACCACGCAGTATAAAAGCACAATTAAAAGGTCTTACGCTATTACAATAAACACCTGTGGGCAGAAAAATAAAGGCAGGAAAATAAAATCCTAAATCTATTACAATAAACACCTGCAGAGGCAAAATAATAGAAACCCTAAACTATTACAAGGTTTTGGGGCCGATACAGAAATTAGGCAAATGAATAAAATAAACATAATAAAAGGCAAACCCCAAATGGGGAACAAGTTAACCATAGTTAATAGAATAAATAAGGCAAGGCAAAAAGGCAGATGAAAATAAAAAGGCAAAAAATAAAGGGAAATTAAAAGGTTTTTGAAAACAACAGGACGAACCCTAATTTTTAAAATATTTATAATAAAAAGGGTTAGTAAAAACAGTGATTAATAGTCATGATGAAAATAGTTAGCCAAAACTAAAATCAGGGTTTGAAAACCTAAAAATAATTAATTAACCTAAAATTAAATTAATTAGCCTAAAAATAATTATTAGCCTAAAAATAAATTAATTAGCCTAAAATAATTATTAGCCTAAAAATAAATTAATTAGCCTAAAAATAAAGAATGTGATAAAATTCTAACCCTAATTCATGAAAATGGACAACATCTACCTATTATATATTTTAGGGTTAATGGTTAAAAAAAAAGATTTTACCAAGGTTTTCAAGGGTAATGAAGCAAACAACTAAGTGTAAGGAAGAATTGACACCTGATCCCTTTGGTCAAAGGAGGTACCTGCAAAAATAATAACAAGAATATTAGTAATAGTAATAATAATAACACAAGAAAAGAATCGGGGTTTAGGAAATTAAATTATGGACAAAATTACGAATAACCTCTATTTGGCCAAATACCAAAAGGTTTTTGGCCAAATATGAATAACCTTCATTTGGCCAAATACCAAAAAGTTTTTGGCCAAAAAAGCAATTGGGGTTCCATCCACTTGGTCAATCCATAGAAAACCTGTTCATAAACCAACACAATGTTACAGTTAAGAAAACAACTGGAAAAATAGAAAAGTGATTAAAATAAAATAAAATAAAAATTATAAAAACCTGATTATAAATCAAATAAAATAAGAACACGAAACCACAAATTTTTTTAGATTTTTTTGAAAATATGAAAATAAAAATTAAATCAAATAAAATAGAAAAAAGAGGAATTTGCGATTTTGAGGGTCGAAATCCTTTAGAAAAAAGAGGAATTTGCGATTTTGAATAAATGGAAATAAAGTTAGAAAACAAATAAAAAAGAAGAAATGTTAGAAGTGAGATTCGAGTCCGGGACATCTCGCTCTTGTACCTTTTAACCTCAAATCCTTACCGACTGGGCTATGTCACTTATTTGAAATAAAATGAAATTTGCAAATATATGAGGGCAAATTTTGGGGTATGACAATGATATGTAGAAGAAATAAATGATTATAAACAGTATGATATACCTTCATTGTTACAATATGGTTGGTTAGCAGTTGAGAATGGTGGAAAAATATATTCATCTTCGAGGCTATCGTCATCCGATGATTCTAGAACTGTTGTATAAAAAGTGTGTAATTTTCTGAAAAATAATGAGAAATTACATGGATGGGTAAATGGTTTTTCAAATACACCTTAAGTTAGCATGTTCTACGCATGAGGCTGATATGTTTTATGTCAGTATCAAATAAAACTCAAGTAACAAAGTATCATTCACATTTTTATAGTTTAAAGAATTACCTAATAAAGGATCATAGTTGGAATCAGTATTGTCATCACTTTCAAAATCCAAGTTAACTGTCAGTTTAAATACGTTGCATGTTTATGGGATTGCGGATGTATGTGAAGTTGATGTCTCTTGTGATGGGGGTGATATAAAATCGACCTAGCTGTTATTGATAAGAATATCATAAGTCTGTATGAACAGAAACTTAAATATGTAGCGTGTTTGAAAGCGTGTTTTAAAACAAACAGAAACATTACACTATAGGAATACGAGGAATGCCACTTTTAGTTTCCATTGAGTTTTGTGGTGGATTAATATTATTTTGGTTGGTGCGCAGTAGGTTGTAGGCTCTATCTGGTACTCCAAGAAACTTTTTTGGATGACCCCTACTAGGTTTGGATTGTGTAGTGTTTGCCACATTTGTTTGATTGGTTGAATTCTTGTAGAATTAGGTTGTCCCAAACATGTAAATATGAATAACATATTAGTATGCCTCATTGGTAGAAAAACTTACATGGTTGTGTTTAACGTTGTATGGGGTTCAGGTTGACTAAATATTTGCATCACATATTCTAGTAGTACAGTCGGGTTTACTCTGCAATTGAGACTTGGACCAATAACCTTTTTAGGAAGTCCCTACCACGTTTGTGTTGTGTAGTGTTTGTAACACAAGATTGTGTTGTTGAATTCTTGTATAATTATAATAAATTGATATTCACATATCTATAACATAATAATAATATGTAACATAGCAGCAATACTTACATGGTAGAAGAGCCTTTGGTAGGCATGTCAGTTGATTGGATATCAGTGTGATTTAATGGTTGCTTCCCAAGATCGAGTTGTATAGTAGGGTTTTGATTTTCTGATCCCTGTGTTGCCGCAACAATTGAGAATATTGATAGCAGGTTTGTGCCCATCTTATTAAAGTCGAAAACTTTTGGTTGAGTGTGAGCTCCGTGTTTCAATCGAGAAGGTTGTGTCTGTGGCAATATGTTATTGTTTGTATGAGGAAGACTTGATATGGAAATGTTAGAAAGTGGAATCCTAATGGTGGTAGAAGTATTGTTAAATGTAGGATTATCATTTTTGAATTGTTTGAATTTCTTATGTTTCATGATGCTAAATCTTTGGAATCGAGCTCTTTTTGATGTAAATTTCCTCCACATAATGCATCATTAATTATGGCATTATAATCAATCGACTTAAACATTTAACATGGAGCATAAGTTAGTTTGAGAAGGTTAATATACAATACAAAAAAGATTTATGAGAGTGTATGTTCTTCAATGAAACAGTACAATGTATAAATTATACATAATGTGGAACTGTTATTATTCCTTAGTATGGTGTTTTGTGTATTAGTTTGCTTTATTTGATGGCCGTTTTGGGATATTTCCTTCAATAAGAAAGGTAAGACACGACATTGAGTTAGTCATGAAAATTAGGACAGAAACTCATGAAATATCAATTAAATCCTTAATGCTTTAAACTGATAACAAATGGTCTAAGATTTAAACATTACACAGTTTATGGTACAAGTGAAGTTAAGAAATAGTTTGATCGATAAACATGTAACATATAAAAAGAGACATGTCATTACATGGAGGAAGATGTTAAACTTGCAACTGACAAAGATTTAAACATTACACAGTTTATGGTACAAATAAAGTTAAGAAAATTTTACAAGTTTAGAAGATTAGTTATGTTTTGCTGAAGGAGTGGAGCTCAACATTTTCTTGGAGGGAACCATGTTCTTGTGAATATCCTCGCGGTTTCTTTAAGAAATGTCAAAAGCAATAAAAGTCAACTGATGCAAACATTAAATATCCCAGAAAGTGTGTTCATGGCTTTAAAATATTTAGAATATTGCTTCAAAATGGATTCTCATAAAACAGTAACTGAACTAAACAAATGGCTAGGTTGAGAGTGGACTATGGAAGTTAAAAGACACATGACTGTGATAATTTATGAACAGCAGGTCTGAAAAGATTTCACCAAGGATTATGGTTGTACTTTATTAGCGGGAAAGTTTGTTGAAAAGATGAAGCAAGTAGCTTGAATGTAGGGCACATTAATCGATGACATGTTATAGTTGGTGTATGGTTTGTACTTTGTTTCACTTGCAGGAGGTGTTATACAAAAATACTATTAATTAACCACAAAATAGGAACTCTAGACGTGTGAACTGCTTGACAACTGCTTGGTAGATATAAGTGAATATATTTAATGTCCTTAAGGTACAAATGTGGTCGTGTTGCTTTTCTGGTTGTATACCTTCAAAAAAGTGCTTTTAAGGTTTTATAAAAGCTATATCTTGTTTGATCTGTAGATCTAATAAAGGTCTTTCCTTAGTTATATTCAAGTGTAATTGTACTGTTAGATATAAGTGATAATAATTGTGTAATTTCATGCACTTTCCCACGGGGATGTAATTTGAAATAGCTAATTTGATGAATCAAGCAAATTCGTTGCATAGAACACAAAGGTGAATTTAATCACCATTCAATTAATGTAGCTGAATAATGTTGGCATACTCCAACATCTTAGATTACAGATCATATGTTAACATCATTACAACATTAGGTGACACATTGTCTACCAAAAACTACATAAAGAACTAAAACATTGTTCAAAAGATAATTAAACATCATAGGTAGCTTAAACAAAGGAAGGTTTAATAAAAAAAGAAGTTTTAAATGGTAAATCCCAAAACAACATGTTGTGTCCAAAATACAAATTCTGCCATCACATAATTTATAAGCTTTTCAACTTTATTTGTTCTTATTCTGCCTTCCAGCCTCGGTCCTTGCAGACTTTGTTGCAGATAGCTTTGGTATCAAGAAATCACGGGCATCTGGATCATGAGTTAGTCAAGTAGAGACATCCTCTTTGAAGGGGTGTTGTTATTGCTAGCTTTAGGGCTCCAATCTAGTGCCGCAAAAGTTACTGTCTGAAACAACGATAACATTCAATGTTATGGAATTCATATTTTGTTTTAGGAGTGGAATTGATGATAAATAGAATGAATTTTGTATTACCGTGGGGTAACTAATCCGAGTCTGCGTGTTTGTGGCATTGTTGTCTTCAAGGCATAGTATGGCCTTTCCCTTAGCAGGTTCAACATTTTTTGGCATAGTTATGCAAGCTTAAAAAGCATTAATACAACATGTTAAATTGAATTACATTTAGAAAGGTTTTTTTGGTCCTCATACTTGAGCAGGTGTTAGGGCATCTTCTATCTATTGGATCACATCAGGATCTTGAGTTAGTTTAACTACATATGCCTGATTGTAGTAAGGCTGGTATTTTGCACGAAAATCAAACTTCTTCTCCAACAGATGGTCAAGGTATGCGGGATAAATGTTTGGATGATCCTGATTAGTCTATTATATTGAAATTAGAAGCACATTGGATGAGATATATAGTATAAGAATTACATATTTATGCAAGGTATATTACATTGGAATTTGTATTTTGTTTGATAATATGGAAATTTTTGACGAGCTTTGTAATATAAATGAATTTTGTAGATATAAATACAGTAGTATTTGGAAAAGATATAATGAGCATTGAAGCATGTATGTAAATTGAGAAAGTTCTTGAAGCCATATATTATTTTGTTTAAAGGAAATATATGTAATGCACAAACCTTCTTGATTAGCTGTCTAAGGGCATGAGTGGACATCCCAGCATAAGGAATACATTCTTTGTCCTAGAGTGTAAAATTTGCAGTCTTAGATTCATATTCTACCTTAATCTCAATTTTATACCTACAATGGGAATAAAGATTAATGTCAATTAAAGATATGGATAAACTATGGTAAAATAATCATCATTCATAAGTTACCATGCTTACTTAGTTATTGGGGTTGAACTGTTATTAGAACAGTTGCATTAGAATGGGCAACCGGGAGACTGGTTGGTTTTGTTACAAGTAGGACACACCTCATAATACCACCTGAAAGGGTTAGTCCTAAACCTCATTGTTTCTCCCACCGTATTGCAGAAGGACTCCTACGTAAATCATTAGAAGTTATAATAAAACAGTGATAGATGAAAAAAGGTGAAGGAAATTGTCCTAAAAGAATGGTAAGAAAATGAACATACTTCTGTAAGAGTGATCATTTCTAAAATGCTTTTAACATCCTTTGTGAAAGAGAAATCCCTGTCATTGAATGATCCTTGGGAACATGAATTGAGAGACAATGATTGGGATGCAGTCTGATCCTGATTACCCTCCAGAAATTTGTCAAGAAAGCAAAATATTATAATTTTTCTTACACAATATAAGTGACATTTCTAAGTCAATTGATGATATAATTTGTTTTGAACTATTCAACTTGAGGGTGATCATGGTTCAGTAGTAGTTTTGATCCATTCCACGCATAAGAAATGTCCAGCTTTCCGTTGGCTGTATGAAAAAGGTGTTTGTTAGAATGTCTTGACAAAATAACATTAGGTCGCAACTTAATATTCTTACATGAGCTTAGACGACACCACGCGTGAGTCAGAATGAGGACTAGTTGTTAATTGGAAATATAAAGGAGTGTTAATTTAAAATCAATACTTATAGCTAAAAGCTAAAGTCAAAAAGTGTTTAGAAAGAAGAGAATATACCATTCATCAGCCAAAGTGAGGTTAACACAAGCCTTCTTTCCAGCACCAGCCACTTAAGTCCTAACAACATGCTGGACAGAACCTATGACATCTGAAGAAAAAAGCAAGACAGTTAAGTAGTTGTCACAAAATGGAAATCTTACTTATTAATAGCAGAGTTGCAAATAATGAACCATAAGGTGATCAACAACGAAGTCTCCATTTAGGAAATCTGCAAAATACTTGTTTGAATGTTGCCTCCACGTGGGTAACGTGCAGGTAATCCAGAGTAGTTCGTTGAAGTTAGAGGATAACTTCATGGCGTCCTTTTACCGTTTTTTTAGATTGAAAGGAGTCTTGCTCTGATACGTAACATCGAGGTCCGGGTCGTTATATTTTGGAACATATACGTTCACTTTTGACTATTTGAATTTGAATTGCATTTTGATGAATTACCTTTCAAAGGATTTTGGTGTTGATGTTTAGAGTTATAACTCATGAACCATGAGGTTTAATTGGTGCGTTATGAAGAGTACAAAATATGTTTTAAATTGTGAATTCTGCTGCGAGATAATCTTTTTTGTGTTGGGATGATAAATGAAATTTAGTTTTAATAAATGTTGAGAACCCGTGTTACAGAGCATGACTTGTTATTGTGAAGTTTATATGATGATGTGACACCCTTATTGGTGGTTTTAAATTGATTTAATTTGTATTATATTGCCAATATTCCTTATGGGATAGAAGGGTGTTACACATTTGCCCATTAGATGTTTTGCATGATGTTAAAACTTAGGAAAACCTTAGCATTCCTGTATATTGAATAGTATCTCCGAGTCATTATGTTTGTCTCTGTATTAGGGATCTTAGAATGCACCTAGAATATGTTTGAAAAAGGTATCATGCATAAAAAGTAGATTATATAGCATTAAAAATCAGTTGCATGCTTTAAAAGTAATTTTTTGTTAAAAACACAAGTGTACGGGTCGACACATATAAGGTATAGGTCGACACGTGTACTGCAATATTAAAGGTCATAGCTTATGTTTCATGAGTTAACACATGCAAAATTTTAAGTCGACACATACTGAAGAAATGACATTTATGTGTCGACACATATGATTTTCAGGTCCATACATGTGCTACAATTTTAAAGGCTGTAGCTTTTGTTTGAGTGTATCGACACATGACCTGATACAGGTTGACTCATGCAATTACATAGGTCGACACATGACTTACATGTGTTGACACGTGCTGCTGTTTTTCTAAATATTTGCATTCTTTTTCACATTTTTGGGTTTCCCTTTTTGCCTCCAACTTGAACCACTATAAATACATCATATATACATCATTTTCAATTTGATGAAATTATAAACACATACTAAGATTGCTCATTGAAACATCCGGATTTTTATTGGTTATTTTATTATTAGTTATTTTATTAATTATTTGTTTTATTAATTATTAAGTGATATAGCAATCAATTAATTATGTGTTTTGTGATATATATATATATATATATATATATATATATATATATATATATATATATATATATATATATATATATATATATATATATATATATATATATATGTGTGTGTGTGTGTGGGGGGGGGGGGGGGGTTGTGTGTGTGTGTGTGGGTGTGTGTGTGTGATATATGTGTTTGGGTTAGTGAGTGTGAAAATGATGAAATAAGAAATTGGGCCTAATAGGGTGTTTGGATGAGTACAGGTGGGGGTTAATGTTTAGTAAGCCCACTAAGATAATTTTAGATATTAAGGGTTTTAACAAAATATGAGAAAAGAGAAAGTTAGTGAGAGAAGTGGAGAAAACAGGAGAAAGAAGAGAAAAGAGAAAGGGAGAAGAAGGAAGCAACCCTTGGGAAGAAAATCAACTAAGGTAAGGGTGGGTCTATATTTTGTTATGGGGTATATAATTTTATGCAATGGTTATTAACATGTTAGGCTTTGGGGATTGAAATTCTAGGTTCTTACATGTTAGGTTTTGAATGAGAAATCATGAAATTTATGTTTGAATCATGTTTTGATGTTTGAAATTGAACCTACATGTTATATATAGGTTATAATGCCTTAAATTGCATAAAATTGATGTTAAAACGTATTTTGAGCGAAGAAATCGCACAGGGAATCATTCTGTCTGTGCAGCATTTTTCTGCAGATCGTAGAGTTTGCTCAGCGAAATAGCTTGGGAGCAGAATTTTTGTAAAACTTAAAAAATTCATAACTTTTGAACTGTAACTCCGTTTGAGTCCCCGTTCGAAGCGTTAGAAAACTAGTGTGATATTCTTTTCAATAAAAATAGTTTGGTTGACATTAGGTGATTTAATCATTGCGTGATTGTGTAAAATGACATGTATGTGTGTGTTTATATATATATATATATATATATATATGTTAAAAATTGATGTTTGGATGACTTTTGAGGCAATTCTTTGTATGAACATAATACTTGAATTTAGTGATTATGTGTGTTGTGAATTGTGATTACTTGAGAATAACATTATTGAGCTGTGTTTTGCTCCTTGTTATTTGGTGATGTGTTGAATTAGTGAGTGTTGTGGAGATGTTTTCATGTGTATTCAATAACATGAAATTATGTATGTTTGTGCTAATGTGTGGTGAATTCATATGTGATGAATTGGTGAGATATATGATGGTATATTAAGATTGAGAGATGGTCTTAATTACATATGGTTGTCGATATTTGCACATTGTCGCTACCGCGAAAATTAACAGAGTCGCCACTAACATATTTATCCTGAAAAGGAAGGGAATGCCAGCAAACCACAAAACAAAACAACGGTCTCACGACCAGAGAAAAAGGGTAAGGGAGTCGGTTACGCGAGGGGAAGGTATTAGCACCCCTCGCGCCCATCGTACTCGATGGTATCCACGCTAATGTCTAAATCTATGGGTGTGTAAGCAAACTACGCTAATCTGGACTAAAATGAATGTAGAATGTAGGGAAAAGAAAGGATTGTGCTCGCACGGGCCCTACCCCGCTGCCTACGTATCTGTTTTGCAGAATCAGAGCTACCGTAGCTCGGCTAACTAATTTCTGTTTGTTTTGTGTTTTTTAGGTGAACAGGTTACATTCACACTCCGCTGCTCGACCTTTGGAGGCTTATGCTTGGGAATGGAGCGGAAATAACAAGCTCTTAAGAAAAGAAAATCAAAGAGTGTGGTTTGTGTTTTAAAGAATGCATGAGGAAAACCTAAGCTAAAGGGGAAAGCTTGCTACCTAATGTTATCATACAAAGGGTGCATACCTAAGCTAATCTATCAACCTACGAGGGAAAAGGGAAGCACACAGTGAGCACACAAACGAGCATCCGCTCGTAAAGCAAACAAACCAACGGTACTAACCGAGTGGTAGAAAAGCGGTCCCGCCATAGCCAAGGGGAGCAACTCAACCCAAGTCAACCAAGCATTAGACCTCGCGAAAATGATCGGGCCATAGACAAGAGGGCGGACCCCTCTCAGCAACCAAGCTGTCACGGATCGTAAAGGAAAACGATGCGTGCGTACACTGAGCATCAACGTCGAGCGACGCGAGCTATAGGAAAGGCGGGGGTCCGGCTACATGAACCCTTTTCCTGACATACTCGATAACAAGATCTTGTGCTGGTTCAGAAGCAAGCAACGCGTAGCGTGCACTTACTGAACAGACTCGATGAGACTGGGCGGTGGTTGATTGCTAACCCTTTCCGCATGCCTTCCATGAGGACTTAACGGAGTGCCATATAGGACTTATTACACCGTGACTCCCTGCCGCAAAGCACAAATATAAACACACCAACAAAAACAGAGCCTCTTTCGAGGACTTGGCCAGATGCATGTCTAGGTCCTACTTCTCATGTTAAAGGATGATGCGAGAAAGCGATAAAGTGCAAGAGAAATAAAATGAAACGGGAGACAATACCGAACGGATAGCAAATCCGCAATGAGCTAGCAAGCGTAAGCAGAGAAGTCCAAAATACTTCGCGTAAGCTAGCATCAAGCAAAGCAAGTCAGAAGGCGTCGTCGTGAAAATAGATCACAAGCGACATATAGCACGCGTCGAGCATAACCACATAAGCAACCTGCAAGAGAACACAAGCCAGACAATGCAGGATTATACATCTCAATGAATGAGAGATCAGATGAATCCCGTCGGGAAGAAGTTCGTATCCCACAAATAAAGTGGAACACGACTCAAATCAATCGCACTGGAAGCGAATTTGTGTCCCACAAATAAAGTGGAACACGAAGCAAGTCGAATCGCAATCAAAGGCTCTCTCGAAGCACCTCACACATCTCAGCAAACGCATCAGTAATAACAAGGAAGCATGCACCGACCATAGAAAATACTAGCAATTAAATTCTAAATGAATTCTAAAAGAAAATCTAGCAAGATTAAATTGCTTTTTTATGACATTTTATCAAAGAATTAGAACTAAACTATGTACAAAACAATTAAAATCTAACAAAAAAAATATTACATGTTTTTTTGATTATTTAAAACAAATATAGAAAACAAGAATCTAATTCTAACTAGAAAAGAATACATGCTTTTATTTATTTTTTATCATGTCAAAAATCTAACAAAGATCAATGTTTTTCATACATTTTGTTATACTAAGAATAATAAGAAACAAACTAGTAAAAAAAACACTAAATCTAACATGAATTATGCATACAGGGGGTTTCAGATTGAAATCAGGGTGTAGTCAGCAATGAGGCGCAAGGCCTAGACAAATTGGTCCATCAGCATTTTTGTACAACTTTCTTATGTCAAAAAAATGTAGTACATGGGCTCTTAGGGGGTGAAAGTCTGAAAACCTATGGTGCAGACAACAAGGGCGTGTGGCCCAGCCAGAGGTGGCCCGAAGAATGTTTTTTTGTTCAGATCAGCACAAAAAATGGAGGCGCTATGGGCTTAAGGGGGGTGTATGGCAGTGATTTCGTGAGGGAGGCCCAAGGAGATTGTTTCAAACACTTATCATTTTCAGATTTTATGTCCACTAAACTCAATTAACCAGACTTCCTCTAATCAAATTTCCAATTAAAAGTAATTAATCAAACATGTAAAAAGGATTAGGGTTGAAAATTACATGATGTTCAAGTTCTCTCTCGTGAACACGCAAACGGCGGCAGTGTTTCTCCGATCCGATCAAATCACCGCCGCAAGCCAAAATGGGACACCGATCCCTCTCTCATCTCACGCCTCGCTTCGATTCTCCCATTTTCCTCACAGCGATGCAAACGACACTCTTTCTCGGCTCGTTTCACTCGCAACTCCCTCTAGATTCACCTCCGTCTCCTTCGTGACAAAGCGGCGTGCGGCGGAGGAACCTTCAAATCTCCGACGAAAGCAAAGCTTCGTCCGCCTTTCTTTCTTGTCTCATCTCCGCATCGTTTCCGACTTTGTCTTCTGTTATTGAGGATGTCGATGTTACGATTACATGAAGATGGAGTGCGATGATGATTGAAGAAATGATGCTCCGTTGAAGATTGATGGCGTTCTTGCTGTGTATGAACGAAGCAAGAGAGGGATTGAAGATTGATAGGTGAAGGTGATGATTCGTGAAGAGTGGAGATTGAAGATATTAAAGGTTATTGACGACAAATGCAATGCGGTTCTTGCGATGATTCGTAGATGAAGGTTGAAGGTTCTGGATCCAAAAAGAGGTTGAAGCTTGATGATGAAGATGATGAAGAACGGTTCAGAGAGCGTTTCTTCGATACGTTCCGGTATTCTCCTCTTTCAATTTCTGTTACGTTTGTTGTTAAGCTTTTTGAGTTTTGTTTCCTTGTGTGATTGAAGATGGAATCGAAGGGGATCAAGGTTGATGATTGATGCGATGATGAAGAGGAAAAGACGTGAAGATTCAAGAGATTGAAGGAAGATGAAGATGATAAGATTGAGAGAGAGTTCTGAGTTTTTTGTTAGCGCATTTTTCTGTTTTTGTTTGAAGGTGATAGAACGAAGATGAGAAAGATGATTCCAGAAAACGGTCATGGTGATGGTTGAATTTTCTGAAATGTGAAGAAGGTGAATTCCCCAGTTTGTTTCAAATGAAGATTGAAGTAAATAGAGAGAGTTTTCTGTTAGGAGTTTGTTACATTTTGCTTCCCTGATTTTTCTGTTACGTGATTTTTTCTCCTTTTTTTCTCTTCTGTTGTGAACCCCCTTATGGTTTATATTGTGAACCAATTTCCCTTGCTGATGTCGAGTCCCGTTTCGTTTATGCAGGGAACTTGATATAATTTCAGGTGGACTAAACCGGTTTTCAACGGTTTATTTCCTGATTATGCAGGCCGCAGGGATCGATTCACTTGGTAACTTTGCTTTGGCTTGTCGGTGTATGAAGGATTGCACAAGTCTTGGTGCTGAGTCCAGGATACCCAATGTTGCAAGGGCCATTTTGTTTAAAGATGAAGCAAAACTGTCAAAAAGATTCAAGCAACCTCAAGTATCCGCATAAGGACTAAAGTTTAGAAGTAGGGTCAAGCTATACTCCTCTTGTAATTTCTTCTATTCTTTGTAATTGACAATTGAGCATGTACACATGGACTTTGGATATGTATCTTTTGTAATGGACCTTGAATGTTGTGATGATATTGAATGAATACTTGAACTTTTGATTTGGTAAATTTGGATGAGGAATTAACTTGAATCTTAAATCATGCCTTGAATACATCTTGTAACTTGAATGCTAAAGTACTTATGAATGGATCTTCCAATTTGAATTAACTACTTGACCAATCCAATCAATTAATCTCAAACACAAATTGAAATTGAATTTATGGAATCAATTGAATCAAACTTCGAATCCCGATCATCTTATTCTCCACATGCAACATTAACTTCAATCGCTAAGCTAAGTCATTCATTTTGCAAGACGCCTTGACCAAAGTGAACCCACAAGTACTTCAATCCAACATCACGATAATGCTTTGAGGAATTCTTGAGGATGATAAGAATCGAAGCACATAAGAACATCTCGACATGAAATCCAATTAAGCTCAGTTGAATTAACAATTGCAAGCACCTTATAAGAAACTTCTTATTATTTTTTCTTGATTTTTGACTGACGAAATAAACGTCATTTGATAACTTACAGCACAAGAAAGAGGGCAAATTTTGGGGTGCAACACACATGCATTTATTTATCAAGTGAGAAAGAGGCATTGTTTGGTAGTTTTGTTGGGAGCTATTGACTTGTCCCAAACCGTGGAGATGGGTTTGAAGTCTAGAGGACAAACTTATTTTGGTGGTTATCTGTATGGAGATGAGAGACGCGGTAAATCCGCTAAGGATAACATTGGTACCACATGCATTTGTATTGAGTCGCATTGGAGTCACACACGTCGATGTGATTTGTGTTTTGTGAAATTATGTGATAATTGTGTGACCAGTACTTGATGATAATTATGGATGATTTGCTTGACTATATTTGAATCTATTGAGTTATGTCGTACGTGTAAACATGTGATATGTATTTGAAAAGTATTAAATACATGTATGTTTGAAGTGTGATGAATTCTTTTGTTGTATGTTGTTATACATTGCTTTTTATCATATATTTTTATAGTGATATAAATTCTTATCCTTCTGTTAGAATGATGTTTTGTATGACATCGTTCAAGTACCGAGAAGTAGAGGTGTTTTTGCTTGCAAGGATTAGTAGTTGAGCTATTCCTTTATTTATTTGTTTAATATTTTTGGGTTTTGAGTCGTGCTCTGATTATGTAATATTGGGAAACGTTGTTGATTCATATTTTGAAAGATACCTTGTATTCCTTTCTATTGTGTTATTTTTATAAAATTATGTGATGATTGGCCATTATACACAAGTTTTTAAGGAAGTGAAACTATTATGAGACAATAATGTGTTTTGTCTGATCGAATGTAAATCCGCTGCGAAAGTGCATGTGTTGGAGTTATGGAAACATGAATTATATTTTAAGTGTTATTGAGCATGACGGGTGTTTATGGTTTTTGAATTATATGTGACACTCTTGAATTAATATGCATGATATCTTACTCTGATTTATGTTATATTTTCCGCGGGGTTTAGAAGGGTGTTACACTCATCATCTTAAACCTTGCATCTATACATACACGCAAACAAAACACACATAATCATTCATTGATTGGGTGCCATCTAGACTTAGTTGATAACATTCAATTTAGGTTGGTTATAACCTAAGGGTGGGTTGAGAATCACAGGGGGTTTCATTGTGTTGCGGCAGAAAAATTGATTTTAAACTATTGATTAACTTAACTCAATAAGCAAGAGTCGCCACTAAACTTTATTGTTTCTAAAGGAAAGGGAAAATATCGATAAAACCTAACAAAAGGAAAGATCTAGATACGGGGGTTGGTTATGCAAGGGAAATGTATTAGCACCCCTCAGATCTATGGTACTCCACAATAACCTTTTGAAAATCTGCATTTTTAAGTTAAAGAGTTAAAGTTTGCAAAAGATTGATGAGATAAGAAAATAACTTGTTTTTATTTTTTTTGTGCTCGGCAAGACGTCACATCTTGTGCCTGCATACCCTTTCTGTGCAATAGGGAAGTCAGAGCATTTGTATTTATGCTTAAAAAGAACCATAAAAGTTTGCTTGTTTGATTTTTAAGGAAAATACATTTCCTCATATTTGAGTAGAAAACACCATCTACCATCCAAAAGTATGAGGGAGTGTATATTTGAATCATCTTAATATGCAGAGCTTTACTTGGATTTAATCAATAAGCATGTCTCACATTCAAGTGGAAAATATCAACAACTTCAACCTCAACTCTTAGGGGCTTAGGGTTTGCATCACTACAAGAATTAGACTAACGTTCTTCCTTTCTGAAAAGATTTTAAAAGAAAAGCGCAAGAAGGCACAAAAATAAGTTTGATAATGTCTGTCTTTTTTATGGTTTTTGAAAGAGTTTGAATATGTTTAATTGTTTTAGCATTTATGTAAGAAAAATATTTGACGATCACTTGACAAAGTCAAGATTTATTATGGAAGGTTTGAAGTTTGAAAACAATAAGATTTTGAAAAAGAGAGAAGTTTTGAAAATTAAAGAAGTGGGAGGAGATGAAAAGACTATTCTAAATCATAGAGATAAAAGACAAGAAAATAAAAGGTCTCATTGTAAGGTAGCCCAAGAGAAAACCTTTGTGTGTGCCAGTGGAGTAACCATAAGATGGAGCAAACATTTGACATTGGTCAAAATGAGCATTCCTTTCTCTTTGGACTTTAGCCACAAGATAATCAACAATCAAGCAAAGCATATGATAAGATGAATCTAAAGCCTCAAATGAACAAAGAATCAGATGAAATTCAAGACCACAAGTGTATCAGAAGAACATTAAGATTACAAAGCACTAGGTGAAATCCTAAGTTCAAGCCAAGATCAAAAGTTGTCAGGATTAGGGCCAAGTCTTGTTTTGAAGATCACAGGTCCAGATGAATTCTCAATGTCTCAGATTCAGCAAGCTCCAAGCAAGGGAAAGTCTATTCTAAGTACATAAGTCTAAATACTCCTTAAGCTATAGATAGTAACATCAAGTCCACCCAAGATTATTAAGAGTTTTTAGGGTTTTATCATTTTTAGATGTTTTTGATCTTTTGACAAGTAAAAATAAAGCAATAAAGACAAGAACATAAATATAATGACAAGTAATAAATGACATAAATGTAAATGACATAATGATGAATGACATAAAATAAATGACATTAAAAGATAAAGTGCATAAAGTAAAGTTAGCACAATTATTGGTCAATGTTACAGAATTGAAACAATTTAGCGCTGTGTTAAGCAATCGTAAGTGTACTTATGCAAAAGTAACACCTATATGAAGCCGGTCAATAACAATTTATGTGTCATACATGTTAGAGAAATGATAAAGATCATTCTACTAAAATAATGTGGCACAAGTCAAAACAAAAGCAAAAAGAAAGAGATAAAGAAGATAAAAGTGATCAAACACAAAAGCAATGAGATTTGATCATTACTTCGCTCAACCTTCTTCATACAATGAGATGAAACTTATCATTAATCCAAAATACCAAAAATGATAAAATGATCATTTAATGATAAATTTAAAATGATGAAAGTTAATTCAATCAAAGTATCAATCCAAAGTCCAAATGAACAAGATGAAACATCACTCAACCATATTTGATCAAGGTTAACAAAAGTCAAAACCAATTAAAATCAAAAGAGAAGGATTAAAAAAGGTTTTAAATGTTTTTTTAAAGGTTTTTAAAAGGAAATAAAAGAGAAAATGCAAAAGATGCATCAAATGATCAAATAAAAATCCGATAACATTTTAGAAAGTCACAAATATTCCAAAACAAATTGGTCTCAAAAGTTTGACTAAAAAATGTTTGAAAATGATTAAAATAAAATTGTTTGAAATAAATTAAAAAGAAAATAAAAAATAGCAAAAAAATATTAAAAATCATTTTAAAATTTTGGAAAAAAAATATATGTGGTAGAAAATAATTTTTGTGAATTATAAAAAAAACTGGGATTAAAAATCATTTAAGACCTGTTTTTAATTAATTTTGCAAGAAAGGGAAAATAAAATGGTTTAAATAAGATAAAGAAATTAAAAAAGCCAACAGATAGGAGACGTGGCGCGTTCTCATTGGCCACGGGATTTAAATTTCTCTCTGAAGAGCACGAAGAATCTTATCTTCAACCTCTGAACTTGATTTTTGCAGATCCATGAACTAGTTGTTTTAAGCTTAAACACCACACATTTCAGCTTCAACTAACATCATTGTTCATGTCTCTCTACATTTGAGCCAATGATTCACTCCAAGCAGAGAGAATTTTGCAGAAAACACGAAGAATCCCAGTTCTTCAAAGTAAAATTAAATGACAAATAAGATGAATAAATGGAAAGTAAGAGAGGGCTTTGAATCAGTGAGCCAAGACGAAGAGAGTGGTAACTTGCTTGTTATAAAATGTAACTCGTATCTACCATTCCCATGTGAGCTTTAGAGGTCTGCAAATGGTGAAATAGTGATGATCCTTACAAGTGTTTCAGACTTCTGTAATGATTCAAGTAGCTTCAGATGATATCGATGAATGTTTCTAGATGGTGATTTAAAGTTAAAACAAGCTTGAAATGAAGAATTAACTTCTATTTTTTTGGAGTATCGGGTTGAGATTTCTGCATAGTTTTTGGGGTTGTTCAAGCTTGAAAATGAAGGGTAAATGATGATCTATTTATATGAGAAGCAATAAGCTCAGGGTACATGTGAAATCAGATCCCAAACGCGTGAATCAAACTCTAGAATTTTCATATTTTCGCAAGCGTGGGAGTGAGGGTGAAATGTGTGATTCAGGTCATGAATTGAGTCATTTTTCACTTGGTGGGATGCATTTAATCAAGCCAAAGAGTTTTGCATACGTGAGAGTGGTCTAAAGTTAAGTTTCACGCGTTTTTAATTTCAGGTCATGTACCAAAATGCAGAGTTTGAATCAACATGTTCATGCTTGGGCTAAATCCAATTCCCTCGTGCATTTTGTGATTTTATTGAGTGAAATGATACTTTAAGGAATGAGAATCAAATGCAAAAATAATGGATTCAAAAGTGTGATTAAGCTAAAAATGGCAAGCTTGCAAAGTTGAGGTCGTGCCACTGAAAATCACATCTATCATTAGGTCAAACATGTCATGAACATTATTTTGTGTACAAATGAATTGGAATCCAATTCAATATTTAAGATGCTTAGAGGCTGAATTTATATTTTACCTCTGAATAAAAGTTTTAGAGGACATCGGGAGGGACATTTGGCCTCAAGAAGCGCCTACAAAAGTTGAAAATTGAGAATGTTATGCATTTTGGACCAAGGGGTATGCCATACTTGATTTTAGGTCAACCACACTTGTACCAAATTGAAATTTTTGATGTTTCCTAGCATTCCAAAGCTCCATGACAATCAAATGAATACCATATGAATAAAATTTGAATGGCCTTTGATTAAAACTTGATGATTTATTGAGAAAATGCAAGGAACGGGCACGTAAATAAATCATGAACCAAACTTGAATCACTTGTGAAAATGAGCATAAAACTAGAACTTATCTTGATTCAATGAAATTGAATGAAGCTTGACATGAAGATGGCCTAAGATTATAGGTCATGCCTTTAAGAAAAGTCTATTTGACTAAGAGTTAACCATAACTTTGACTTTGAGGAACCAAAACCCTAATTTGAAAACAATGCTTGGTCTTTGGGAAAACTTCAACCACAAACCAAATTACTTTGATTTTTTGAACATCTTTGATCATGAAATAAGATCCTCTTAAGTGTTGGCCACTCTGTTGTCTTTTGATTGCTAACCTTACCTTGCACAATAAGAAAATAAAAGCAACAACATGTTTTTGTATTTTGAATAATGGTTAGCAAAGGTTAGAGGATGAAACAAAGCAAATAAAGATGCAAAAAAGAAACACAAGGGTTTTTGGAGATCTCCCACAAAAGGTAAACCCAAGGATTAAGGGGGTGTAGGAGAACCATGCTTGTGATATTGTTCAAATGCATATGAATGATAAGTGGAATCTTAGGGGTAAAAATTGGGATATGACAACTGCCCCTATTTAATTTTCTTCTATCCATGGATATGAAGATGAAAATCTTTGCATCAACGGGATTGGAGAGACTTAAATATAGAAGACCTGATTTTTATCCCTAAGATACCACACAATGCTTATGATATGAATGCAAAATGGCCGGAATCTACGAGAAATGCACTGTGGGAGACGAATATTGTGCGGATAAACCACGACACTAATCTGCTGGAAAAAGACTAAAAGGGAGTCCGACAGGGATACACGACTTGCTATGACAGAGCAACACCACAAAGACTCATGCTAGGGGATGACCCAAGACACGACTAAGGAAGAAGAGACATGATATCCCTCAAGGGAGGAATCCACTAGGGATACGCAACAAAAGGCACTAATCTATTGGGGAAAAGACCCAAGATAGTCAACTGGAGAAAAGCAAGCAATACTACCGACTCATAAATGAAGTTAGTAAACAAGAAAAGTACCGACTCATTGAAGACAGTAAAGCGAATAGGTAATATCGACTCATAGATGGCGGGTTGCAAATGTCATTTTATTTCAAATAAGTGACATAGCCCAGTTGGTAAGAGTGTAAGGCTTGCGATTACAAGATTTCAGGTTTGAATCCCACTTTTGACATTTTTCCCTTTTATTTGTTTCTAACTTAAGTTCTAACTTTATTTTCATATTAAGAAATATAAAAATACACTCTCATTTTATTTAAGTTAATTAATTTATTAAGCTTAATTTTTATTTAGTTATTTAACTTTATTAAAAATATAAAATACAAAAACATGTTATGATTAATTATTTTTTAGTAATATCAAAAATATAATATATATATATATATATATATATATATATATATATATATATATATATATATATATATATATATTAGAAATATATTTTATTTTTCATAATAATACAAAAACACAAAAATATTTTATTAGGTTAGATTAGACCTATTAGATTTTGTTTCTCATATAAAAATACAAAAAAAATATTTAATTTCACTTAGAATTTAATTGTTAGATTTCTCTTTGATAATATTTGTTCATATTTTTCCATTATTGATATATCATTTTATGCATTGCTATTTTGCTAACATTTTCTTGTTTTTGTGAGGTATTACCACACTTGAGGCTCTTGGATATTTTTGTGGACATTTACGAGTTACTGAATATTTTTTGTACATTTAATCGTTTTATTTCCGCTTTAATTCAAGTTTTTTTTTGTGATAGTCGTAGTAAGTTCCATCCCCATTCGTTTAAATTTGTATTTGTAATTCCCCTCATCCCGAAGCCATGTAATAGCGTAGGTTTACTTTCTCGCACCTTACTTTTCTCGCTTTTATATTTTGTAACTGCTAGATGTATGCTAATAGGATTGTATGGCAAGCCTAAAATGAATTCTTGAAAACCCTAATCCAAGATTAAATAACTGAAAGCAAACACTTATCACACATACACCTCTAGGGTAATCTCTCTTATTGCCTTACGATTACAATGGTCATGTCCCTCGAATGTAGGGATACTTTAGCAAAAGACACTTACGAATAATAACATCATAGGCCCTTCAATATAAAGATCATAGTCCCTCGATAACCCTTTGAGTCGCCTACGAAAAGATGATCTTATCCCTCGATGACCCTACTGAAAAATGATGGTACTCCATTCGAATTGCTAAGGTATCACTACATGTTGCCTTCTATGACCATTCGATGATCCTACGCCTGTCCCTTCACATCCAATAGATAGGATTTCCTACCAACTAATGACATGGATAATACTATCTCCAAAGGAAACATAATAGAATAGGAAAGACCAACACTTAGTGGGTAGATACTCCTAATTGCTTACTCACACTCAAATCACGTTTCACACCTCATACTTTCAAAATTATTTTCAAAAGCAAATAATTTGTATACATTCTTACACGAATCATTACAAAGTCAAGTTTTTTACAAAATATTTTCAAACATCACTCTTTCACAAATACTTTCAAAAAATAAACACTTTGTATACATTCATACGAGAATCATTACAAAGTTAAACTTTTTCGAAGTATTTTCTAAATACACACCATTTATCAGACAAAGCAAATTAAAGTGAGCTAAGCAACTAAGAGCCCATGGATAACTATGGATACAAAGGGTGCTAATACCTTCCCTTTGTATAACCTACCCCTCCGAACTTAAAATCTATCAAGGTCTTTCTTATTATTTTCAGACTTTCCTTATTGGATAAAAGAAAAGTCGGTGACGACTCTTGCTAACCGCAACATGTTTTGCGAAAAACAACACAAAAAGTCAGTTCCCCCACTGTATTACAACAGTAAATAGGATAATACCGACTCATATATGATGGTAAGCTAGCAACTCGTAGACGAAGGTATACACAGGAAAATATCGACTCATGGATGACGGTAAAGAAACAATATCACACTGACTCATAGATGACGGTAAACTACCAACTCATAAATGAAGGTAGAAACAAGAAAACACCGTCTCATATATGACGGTAAGTAAATAATATTACACCGACTCATAGATGACGATGAATTACCAACTTATAGACGAAGGTAGAGACTAGATGAATGTGATGATAAGCTTCCTAAAAGTTTAAGTCTTCTGCCTAGAGTGAGGCTTAACTTCTTCTTTGACCAACAATTCCTCCTAGAAAGGGTAACAAACCTCTCATGACTTCTAGTACACAACCAAGAACGAGTCTCAGTTTGTTCTTTAACCCAAGTATTCCACCTGGAAAGGGTAACTTACAAGCTTATCAAATAAAGAGACTGCCACTTGCTGGGGAACAAGCTTAACTTTGATCGGGGATCACAACATGCTTCTTAAATAAAGAGGTAGCCACCTGCTGGAAATTAAACACCGGGTTAAGTTCCAGTTTGTTGCATCATAACAAGTTTCTCTGCAGGGAATTATGTTGAAGAGATATCCACTTGATATGGAAACAAAGATTGTATCTGACTGGAACAAATAAGTTTCTCAAATAAAGATACTTTCGCTTGTTGTTGCACAAAGTCTTTAAGATACTGCTGGAGCAATAACTATTGGGAAATAAATTCCAATACCATGGAACCAGTCTTCTCTGCAGAGGCAAACAAGATCCAAAATATATAAAACACACATTCTTCATCCTCTAGGTTTCCAACCTATAGAGGTCACAAGCTGCTGCAGGGGACTAAAGTTTAATCCAGGAACAAACTAGAGAGAAATAGTCAAACAAGACTCTACTCATTGAGGAATGAACTCAAATGGGGATTTATTTTGACCAGACAGTGAGATGGGGAGGAAAACTGAAACAACACCCCTCCATGAGGAACAATCTCAGTGGGGAAATCAAAAATAGACTCTCTTTGGGGAATATAACTCCAAGACACAAGTATCAAAAGGTAACTCCCACCGACTTAAGGGGAATGCAAATGAATGATATGCATGAGGATTATTTATGAATGTTTAAATGCATGTAATGTTATGCTTGTGGTAAAAAAAATAACACATAGATAATTGGGAAATCCAGAATAGCAAAAGAATCGGGTACTCGGCCAATTCTCAGCTAGATAGAGACTTGGTACGAAGAGTTTGTCTTCCATAACATCTTCTAGAGGAAATAAACACTATGGGGAACAACATCTGCTGGGGAACCACAACTACTGGAGAAACCCAACTAACTGGTTAACCACACCTATTGAGACAAACAAAGCAAAACTGCAAAGATCAAACCACTATATAAGCTTTATTGCTTGGGGAAAACTTGACAAAGATCACGCATCAATCTATTAGGACCAACTTGGGAACTCCCAACATATCTCAGGGATCACATAGTCTTCTTAATACTGCAACAATAAATTGGCTGGAGGGAAACCAACATCAAATAATCAAAATATGATCAACGAATCACTAGAAGACCTCAAGTACTGTTGAGGGATCTGCAACTCGCATTTCAAGACTTGGTCAAACTAGAGCAATCATATATATATATATATATATATATATATATATATATATATTCCTTTTAGTTTGTTCAAAAGTCAAAGAAAACATTTTTTTTAATTTTCAAAAGCATGTTTATTATTAAGCCTTTGTTTCAAAATTATTATAAAAAATAAATGACATCTTGCAAAGAAACAAGTAAATAAGAATTGAAATTGATTACACCGGTGTTTATCGGATGTGGAAGCTCCTCATCATCCATAGTTGTAAGAATCAATGCACCACTAGAGAAGATTTTCTTAACAACATATGGGTCTTCATAATTAGGAGTCCACTTGCCACGAGAATTAGTGTGGATAGATAACATCTTTTTTAGCACGGGGTCACCTTCTCAGAATTTACAAGGACAAACCTTCTTATCAAATGCTTTATTCAACCTCTTCTGGTATAACTGACCATGACATAAGGCTATCAATCTCTTCTCTTCAATCAAGTTCAACTCATCAAATCTGTTTTGACACCATTCAGCTTCAATCAACTTGACTTCCATCAAGACTCACATTGATGAGATCTCAACTTCTATGGGGAGCACTGCTTCCATGACATAAACTAAGGAGAAATGGGTTACCCTTGTTGAAGTACGGACATAAGTCTGGTATCCGTGCAAAGCAAAGAGCAACATCTCATGCCAGTCCTTATAGGTAACAACCAGGGGTGGCCCTGAGCACGGGCTCGCGGGGCGGGAGCCCAGGGCCCCATAATTTTAGGGGCACCAAAAAAAAATTATTACACCTATATATATTAAAAGATAATTTTCTATTAAAAAATACTTGTTAAAAATATTTTATTTTTAAAAAAATATTGGTTAACAAAATTATAGGGGCACTACTTAATAAAAGAATGTAATTTCTCACAAATAAAATATAGAGTAGAATGAAATCAATTAATTTCTCTAAAATAAAATCAATTAATATATCCATAATTTTAGCAACTAAAGAGTTTAATTGAGACACTAAAATTAAAACAATGATATAGAAAATATTTTATATTACTGATCTCAAAATTAAGAGTGAAGCACTACTTCAACTAGCTGAACAAGATAATGATACCTAAAATAAGAGTGAAGTCGAATCTTTAGCAACTCATGAAATTGAAAACTTTGTATTTTTAGTAGCTATGATTATTTGGTTTGAATTCTTAACTGTTGTTAATGAAATTAGCAAAAGTTTACAAAAAAAAAATAATATTGATGTGGCTATAGAACTAGTAAAAGGTTTGATCAAGTATTTGAAAAAATATAGAGAATCTGGATTTGTAAAAGTTAAGGCTAGTGCTGAAAAGATTGAGAATGAAATAGATATTGAATTTGTGTTTATTCAAAAACGTCAAATTAGTAGAAAACAACACTTTGATGAAAATGATGAAAATCCATCTAAACTCACACAACTGAATCTTGAGTCTACTAAAGAGTCTTTTTGAGATCATTATTTCTTATATATTGTAAATTAAACAATTGGCTCACTTGATAGAAAATTTGAGTAATATAGCACATATGAAAATATTTTTGGATTCTTGTTTAGTATTGAAAGGCTTAGATCATTATTTGATAGGAACTTGAAAGCATGTTATAAACATCTTGAAACTTGTTTAAAACATGACGATTCTCTTGATCATGACGGTGAAATTTTGTTTGAAGAATTGAAATTTATTAGAGAGAAGTTTTAACAGTTGAATCAAAATCAAGCTATATGATATTAAGTTCTTTAAAGACTTTTAATTGTTTTCCTAATGCACGCATAGATTATAGAGTAATATTGACTATTTCTATCAATGTTGCGTCTGCTGAAAGAAGTTTTTCTAAATTAAAATTATTAAAATATTATAGGGGCACCACTCTTTTGATTCGCCCAAGGCACCCAAATTCAAAGGTCCGACCCTGGTAACAACCATCTTCTGCAGGATTTTCTTGATATTCTTATTTGCCTCTTAAACAACCCCATTCACCTTAGGTATGTAGGGAAAGGAGATGTGATGTTCAATCTTGAAGCTTTCACAAAGTTCTTTCAACATCTTGTTGTTCATATTTGAACCATTATTAGTAATAATCTTGCTTGGAATATCATATCGGCAAATGATTTAATTCTTGATAAACTGGAGTACCACTTATTTAGTCACATTGCCGTAGAATGCCACTTCGATCCATTTGGTGAAGTAATCAATGGCAACCAGAATGAAACAAAGTCCTGAGATCAATCGCTTCTTCGAGGCGTAGGATACAAGCCTCATATTCTACCACACTTTTCGTACAATCAAATCATCTCCTGGATGTGAATGGAATATGGGAACCTCGAGGAGTAATAATAACCGCCCCAACTCCATAACCATACGAATTAGAAGCTCCATAAAAAACTATACCCCATCCGGATCCAGGCTCAGGTCCTTCCTCAGGTCCCGATTCTTCAGAATCTTTGGCTGCATTCGTTATCCTTTGACTTTACGGTAGAAAGTGGACGATTGAGGCCGAGTTTTATGCCTACCACGAGTTTGACCCATTATGACACATTTATGACTATCTTGAAGAAAAAATCGATTATACCAACTCCACCGACTCTCATTTGAAACCTAGCTTATATTTGACTATTTAAAATTTAATTTATCCTAATTCAGCTAACAATTTTTTTTTTGGCACATAAATAAATACAACATTTTAATTTAATTTAGTAATAAAGTTAATTTACCCACATTTTAATTAGTAATAACATCATAAAGTAAATTTACCCTATTAAACTCTTACTTCCTTGGTAAGCTTTGTGGAAACCTAATATAAAGCCACAACACCATAAGTAACCTATAAATCATATCCACGATCACAAAAACAAGGATTATTGATTGAAGAATTGCATCAAGCTTGACACACCTCATAAGCACCATATCATTCATTCCCCAAGTAACAAGATTTATCAAGGACACTAATTGGTAATTAACCAAATTAATCACCCTCATAAATATTTACACTATCACCACCACCCTTTGTATATTGTATTGTATCTATCAAGTTTTCTTTCTTCCGTGTGCAATCATCCTCTCTCTGGTTTTCTTCAATTTCTTATTCTCTTTTTTATTTTTATTGTTGATTCTCGATTTTTCTCTTGAATATATACACATCAATTCAATCGCTTATTGTTTTTTTTTTCTTTCTATATCGCAGAAGAAACAATTCGGCGATGATGATGATGATGATGGTAAAGTGAAACGAAGAAGAAAAGCGTTTTCTTAAAATCATCATATAATCGTTTACTTGTTGTTACATAGAATTGGTCTTCGACTTTCTCGAAGACCGATTAAGAACTATAACTAGGTATTTCATCTGTTTTGTTTGAGGTTTTATAGTTCATTTGATTGTGTTTTTATGTTCTGTTTTTCCACTGATTTTGTTCATTTTTTGTGTCATTGTTTGTTTATGTTTCTGTTTATTATGTTTTTGTTATTGTGATTGTTTTGTTCCTTTTTGTTTTTCTATTTTGTGATGTTTTTAACCGACCAATATTGTTAAAGTCAATTATGGAACCTGTTGTGTTTGATTTGTTTAGTATGAGACTCATGTATGGTCTGATTTAGTCTTTGGATTCTAATGTGGTTTGTGATGTTAATATGAAGTTATAAGAATGCTTCATCAACACACTTGGTAGCAGTATAATTTTTTTCATGGTGAGTTATGGATTTTAATGACTGATTAACTTTGGTGATGTTGAAAATCATGAGAAATTGTTACTTGTGTTGTTTATCCTCTATAGCATCGACACCTCTAAAAAAAAGTGTCTCTGCGTCTTTGTCTGAAACTGACACTGACACTTGTGATTACGTTTAATTTATTCATTTTTTCAAATTATTACCAGTGTCACCGTGTCAGTGTCGGCGTCGTATTTCTGGTGTCTGTGCTTCGGAGTGTTTACATTTGAGGAAAGCCTTGATTGATTGAAGTGTTTGGGTGTTTTGGATTGGAGTAGTGAACTTTCTTTTTATTTTCCTTCCTAAAAAGAACATAAACGACTTGGTTTTCGGTTTGGAATTCTGGCTTATTTGGGCTTTGCTTGATTAGGAATTATATTATATTAATGTATGTAAATTGAAGAGTTTTTCTAAATGTGCAGGGTTCGATTTCCAATTGGGGAGTAGGAGCAATTAATGGGAAGTAGAGGTCAAAAGCGTCCAGAAATGGTAGATGAACTGCCTGCTGATAAGAGGGCGTGCAGTTCGTTCGATTTTAGACCTAGTTCTTCAACCGCCTCGGTTCAAACTGATATAAATTCAACACACTCGGAGGTGGAGCCTCATGATAATGACATGGATACTTCCTCATCTGCTTCGGCTTCAAGCCGATCAGAAGGTGAGCCAGAGAAGGATTCAGCTTATGGATCGTGTGATTCAGATGACATGGAGCACTATCATAGCAGTCTCCACGAATATCATAGACGGAGACTATCTAGTGATCATGGAAAATTTAAGAACATTATATCAAGCTTGAGTGGACAAACTGAACCTTCTGGTCAGTTGGCGGTACTTACTGAGCTCTGTGAAGTTTTGTCGTTTTGTACAGAGGGTTCACTCTCCAGCATGACTTCAGACTTGTTATCACCGCTACTTGTAAAGCTGGCAAAGCATGAGAGTAACCCGGATATAATGTTGTTTTCTATAAGGGCTATCACTTATATATGTGATCTGTATCCTCGATCAGCTGGTTTTCTTGTTCGACATGATGCTGTTTCTGCTTTATGTCAAAGATTACTGACGATCGAGTATCAAGACGTAGCTGAACAGGTAATTGGTACTTCTTTGTTTGTAAGATATGTTTTTCTTGTATTGATTTTTATAGACTGAGAGGAATATACGTTATTGATATTGTATGTATACAGTGTCTTCAAGCATTGGAGAAAATATCGCGAGAACAACCACTTGCTTGCTTACAGGCCGGAGCAATTATGGCTGTTTTAAACTATATTGATTTCTTCTCAACAAGCATACAGGTAAGCATCTAATAAGAACGCATCATCTCCATAAGTATTAGCAGTTTATTTTTTGTTCAAAAATTTAAAATCAACAATATTTTACCATTTTAAGTCATTAGAGGAGTGAAAAATAACTCATTTTACTGATCTCTCTTTTCCCTCTCAGAGAGTTGCTCTTTCTACTGTGGTGAACATATGCAAGAAGCTTCCTTCAGAAAGCCCCACACCTTTCATGGAGGCTGTGCCAATATTATGCAATCTTCTTCTATACGAGGATCGACAGGTTGGATGGATGAACTTTAGATATTGTATACTTTTGTATTTGTAGTGGGTTTAAATTCTTTCTCTGTATTGTTTACTGAAGTGAAAATGTACTTTCGCAGCTTGTTGAAAACGTTGCTACCTGCTTAATCAAAATTGTTGATCGAGTTTCTCATTCCCCAGAATTGTTGGATGAGCTTTGTAAGCATGGACTGATTCAACAGGTCACACATCTTTTAAGTATAAATGGCCGAGCAACTCTATCCCAATTAATTTATAATGTAAGCAATTTTCATATCCTATATTTCTCCATTTTTAATGTGCATAAAATTTGATGTTATGAAATTATGAATCTATTATTTTGCTTGACAGGGATTGATAGGATTACTTGTCAGAATTTCTTCGGGATCAGTCGTAGCCTTCAGGACTTTATATGAGCTAAATATAAGCAGCATATTAAGAGAGATATTATCTGCATTTGACCTTTCACACGGTGTATCAACGTCACAACTTGTTGGTGGACACTGTAATCGGGTATGAAGCTTGGATTTGTCTCTGTTATTGTCTTCTACTGGTGTGGAGCTATAGAGTTTCATGATTATAAAGTGGAATATATTAGTATAGTCATTTAATTGTGACGAGTCTAGTAATTGGCAAATGACAATTTTTTCATAATTACACGTTCATTTTTGAGAATTTAAGCCAATATCCCTACATAGCCCCTAAACGTAACCCTTTCTCTTCGCATTCTTAGTAGTTTGGTACAGTAAGACTCTCGTCATGATAGGGTCCAAGGACTTGATTCATTGGGTGAATCTGTTGTAGGACGTCTTACCTTACTTTGTTAGGGAAAAGAGAACACAATGCCAATAAGCTTTTGTAGCTTGATTGGCATTGGATATCTGAGGTTTGATCCTTCATCCAGTCACCTAAACTCGCCGACCCATCTGCTTGCACCACCAGTGTACCAAATACTTAAAAGCACAGATGAATGTCCATCAAAATCATTTGGAACTGCGTAGTAAGTTGGGAAGTCTTTATGGTCAAATTGACATTATTATAAGGAAATTGAGTGAAAAATTTATCTAGAACTAGAAGGCTTCAAAAACTCGTTGAAATATAATTCCTGCTGAATAGAGTGCTGGATTGCTTTATTCTGTTTCAAATTTATGTTATTGAATTTCGTTTTGAACGTCTTTAATTCATGACACAAATTACACAGTATATTTGATTATCAGCATTCCATAACTTCACACATTTTTAATTCTAATCGATTTGGTGGGTTGAATGCTTCATTTTTATCACTTGCCAGTTTCATATGTGGACAGCTTTAATATATATATTTTTGATGAGGCTTCTGTAATTTTGTGGAAGGGTATAAATGTTCTAATTGTTGAGTTTTGATCTTAGTATTTAACTAGTAGTGTGTCAGTCTGAAACAAGGAATTGTTTTTCTTCTAATTGATTCTTGTTTGTGTGATTTGTGAGATTTTTTGTATTGAGCATTGTGAATAGTTTTGTCGTTGTTTATGGACTTTCTAGGTATATGAAGTACTCAAATTGCTGAATGAACTTCTTCCTGGTCTGGATAAAGATCAGAGCAATCAACTAGCGATGGACAAAGAATCCTTCCTAGCTAATCATCCAGATCTCCTGCAGAAGCTTGGGATGGATGTGTTTCCCATGTTAATCCAGGTTAGTTGATTTTCTTATAGTTAACCGAATACTCTTCCGTTGTTATTACAATTAATTGCCTATCTCATGTTTACACAGGTGTTTAATTCTGGTGCAAGTTTATATGTTTGTCATGGATGTCTATTCATCATGTACAAGTTTGTTTGTTTGACCAAATCGGACATGCTTGTGGAGCTGCTTAGGAATGCCAGTATTTCAAGGTGAAGCAGGCCTTCTTATCCTTTGAGTTGTAATACTATTTATATTTTATTAAAGGTATTGACTTTATCTGGTTGATGCGACAGTTTTTTGGCCGGAGTATTCACTCGGAAGGATCATCATATGCTATTGTTAGCCTTACAGATTGCTGAGATAATCCTTCAGAATTTTTCTGATATTTTCTTAAAGTTATTTATAAAGGAGGGTGTCTTTTTTGCCATTGAGGCACTCTTAAAACCAGAAAGATCATCACAATTGGTGTACCCAGTATTTAGCGGCATTCAGATGTCGTTAGACTCTGGTCAGAGGTCTGCTTCTAGAGAGGTTCTCAAGTGCCTATGTTACACATTTTCATCAGCTCAATCTCCTACATCATCAGAAGCCAGAAAATGCAAACTCGACAAAGATTCTGTTCATAATCTGGCAGAGCATATTAAAGCAAAATACCTAGCACCAGAATTATATGATTCTGAGAAAGGATTGACTGATATTTTGAAGAATCTCAGAGCACTGTCTAATGATTTGTTGAGCATGTCTACTGATGAAGGTGCTCTTGCTGTGCATGAAGAGAAAATCAATAAGGTACTAGATCAAATTATGGACAAGCTTATTGGCAAGGAAGAAGTTTCTACTTTTGAATTTATTGAGAGTGGAGTTGCAAAAGCACTTGTTAATTATTTATCTCTTGGTCATTATATGGGGGAAAACAAGAGGGTGCATGGTGTTTGTGGTCATAATGCTGTTATAGAAAAACGATTTGAGGCTTTAGCCAGTGTATGCTTACGTACTTTTCAGCCTCTCTCCGGCCACACACCCCTCTCTGTATTAATCAGGAATCTGCTGTGTGCGCTGACTTCTTTGGAAGCTTTCCCTATTGTTCTGAGCAATGTACAAAAAATGAGAAATTCATTTGCTACTGTTCCTAATGGATGCTGCATTCCTTATCCTTGTCTGAAAGTCCGATTTGTCAAGGGGGAGAAAGAAACTTACTTGAGTGACTGTTCTGAGGATTTTTTTACTGTTGACCCTTTTTCATCTTTGCACTCCATTGAAAGATATCTGTGGCCAAAGGTCTGCAAGAAAAATGAAGAGGATGCTAGCTTACCGTCCAGTCAAGTTGTGTCGCAACCAGAAAGTCCACCGCTTCAACTTCCATCAAATACAAGCTCCTGCGTTGATGAAATTCAAGCAGTCAATTTGAATGCTGGGGAATCATCTTCTTCTGGAATTCAGGTTTTACTCTTTTTTCTAGTTTAGATTATAATGCAGCACATTCTTGCATGTTATTTGTTTCAAAGAACGTTTATAGCTATGTTAGACTTTTGCATATATTTGAAATTTTGTCTTCTAACAGGTGGCAGAAGAAGAAATGCATTGTGTTGCAGAAACTGACTCAAAATTAGAAAAAGAGCATCTTTCATCTTGTAGCAACAAAGCTGCTCGTAAACTTATTTTTTACCTCGAAGGACAACCTCTAGATCATAAATTGACTCTATATCAGGCCATTCTTCGCCAAATAATAAAACAAAATGATTCTGGAATTGGTGGGAAACTGTGGAGTCATGTGCATACCTTAACATATAAAACAGATTTGAAACCTGAGGATATAATGCCTTCGGATTGTCATTCTTCATCTCAAGATTTCTCTCATGATAAAGTTTTAGCATTTTATCAGCATAAACCTTTTTTATCAGGCATGTTCAATTGTGAGCTTGTTTCTGATTTGGAGAAGTCAAGTCCAACTTATGATATTCTGTTTCTTCTTAAAAGCTTGGAAGGCATGAACAGATTTATATTTCATCTTATGTCACGCGAAAGAATTTGTGCTTTTGCCGAAGGTAAAGTTGATAATCTGGATAGCCTAAAAATAACAGTTCCTACTGTCCAACTAAATGAGTTTGTGAGCAGTAAGTTGACAGAGAAGCTGGAACAACAAATGAGGGACTCTTTGGCTGTCTGCACCGGCAGTATGCCTTTATGGTGTAATCAGCTAATGGCTTCTTGTCCTTTCCTATTTAGTTTTGAAGCAAGATGCAAATACTTCAAACTGGTAGCATTTGGTCAGCCACGACTATCACCTCACATTTCTTACCATAACTCTGAAACTGTAAGTGATAGGCGACTGGGCCATGGTGTGTCGCCTCGAAAGAAGTTCTTAGTTTACCGCGACCGGATCTTGGAGTCTGCTACACAAATGATGAAACTACATGCCAGTCATAAAGTGGTTCTTGAAGTGGAATATGATGAAGAAGTGGGAACTGGTCTTGGACCAACTTTGGAATTTTATACCTTGGTGTGTCAGGAGTTGCAAAAGTCTGGTTCGGGCATGTGGAGAGAGGATGCTTCTTCACATACCCTCAAGACAAGCTTGCAGGCTGAAGAAACAGGAATTTATTCTTTGTATGGACTATTTCCCCGCCCATGGTTGTCAAACCAAGATGCGTCTGGTGGCATACAGTTCTCTGAAGTAACAAAGAAATTTGTCCTTTTAGGTCAAGTTGTTGCTAAAGCACTTCAAGATGGAAGGGTCTTAGATCTCCACTTTTCTAAAGCCTTCTATAAACTTATTCTTGGAAAGGTAATTGATTTTGTGTGCAGTTAATGAACTTCACACGAGATTGCAACATGCAGTAAGATGTATAATGAGAGGGCCACTATAAGCTGACTTAGTCTATTTGCTTATAATCTTTCTTTTTAGGAACTTTATGTCTACGACATACAATCACTTGATCCTGAGCTTGGTAGGGTGCTGCATGAGTTTCAAGCTCTAGTTAACAAGAAAAAAAATTTGGAATCGGTCTATGATGGGAATTCTGAGTTGGAACAAGGACTAAGCTTCCGAGATTCCAGAATTGAGGATCTTTGTCTTGATTTTACTCTTCCCGGGTATCCTGATATTGTTCTTGCTTCAGGGTCCGATCACACCATGGTAAATATTGCTTGATATTTTGCATTGCAATTTTTTTTCGTTTTGTTGTCCCTTTTGTTGCTAGAAATAAAAAACTTCAATATTTCCATCCTTTTGGCAGGTAAATATGAGAAACCTGGAGGATTATGTTTCACTTATTGTCGATGCAACTGTGAAGTCTGGAATTTCAAGACAAGTGGAAGCTTTTAAATCTGGCTTTAACCAGGTCTCTTACTTTGTCTTGATAATAGTTGAAATATTTTAACACAAGAACCTTTTTGATTGTGTTATATTCACCGTCACTAAAGAAGTTGGTTAGAATTGCTTCTAAAGAGAACAGAAAGTCCCAAAAAGTTGGGGTTTACAGACCAAACTGTCCCACAAAAGTTTTCATAGTTGGCTATTTCACACAAATTAAGGAGAAGTTATATATATCAATGAAAGAGAATAACAATTTTACTAAATTAACCTCATTAACTATTGGTTGATTCTTGTTAATCATAAATGCGGAGTAAAAAACAATTGTTTGGGAGTTATGCTCATAGTATTAATTAGAGGTTATAATTGGAAAAATGATTAATGTTCAATTGAAATTTGAAAATGGCAATTGTTTCCGGACAATTGTTTTTGCAAATGTAACAATTATTATGAGACAGAGGGAGGACATGACAAACAAAATGAATATGGGCTTGAAACTAACTCCTATATATAAGAAACTGTTTTGTCCATTTGAGGTCTATGATCAGCTGTTTTGGTGTTCAGAATTAAGACCATTACTGGTTTTATAATTTTTGCCCATGTTCCTAAAGTCATTACACATAGCTGCTAAAGTTTATTGCTCATCTTTGTGTCTGATGTTGGCATCAACCTCAATTTTTTTTAAACTTGTAGGTTTTTCCCATTGAGCATCTTCAGATTTTCTATGAAGAAGAGCTTGACCGTATACTCTGTGGAGAGGATGATTCCTGGGCTGTATGTGTAACTTATTTTAATCAATTTTTATATATGTCTTTTTCTATTAGAGCAGAACGGAAACAACTTGTTTAAAAAAATGTTTACTTATACTAATGCCATGTTAGCAGATCAATGAGCTGTCAGATCACATTAAGTTCGATCATGGTTACACTGCTAGCAGTCCTCCCATTGTTAATGTAAGCATACATGTAATTTTAGATATTCTTTTGATCTTGTTGCGAGTCATTTCATTTTCTGACTGAATCTCTGTCATTGAGGACTCAGTTGTTGGAAATTATCCGAGAGTTTGACCATGGCCAGCGACGAGCATTTCTCCAGTTTGTGACCGGCACACCCCGGCTTCCTCCAGGAGGATTGGCATCTCTCAATCCAAAGTTGACTATTGTCCGAAAGGTGTACAAATGATACTGATAAACTCATTCTCCACCATGATTTTTACACGCCTAAATGTCCTTTTTATTTCTAACATCTTATAATCTTGTGTTTAACAGCATTGTAGCAACCTAGCAGACACAGACCTCCCTAGTGTGATGACTTGTGCAAATTACTTTAAGCTACCTCCTTATTCGTCAAAAGTACCTTATCATTTTTCTCTGTTTTAAACTCTTAAACACTTGAAACACTAATAAAAAAAGGATCTAAATATTTTCTGATGCTTCTTCATTGAATTTCAGGAAAAGATGAAAGAGAAGCTCTTGTATGCCATTACAGAGGGTCAAGGATCTTTCCACCTTTCATGACTTCGTTCTCTTGGCTGGATTATTGGATTTTGAAGGTGTAATTATTAGGGTAATTGATAGTAATGTAGATAAGGCTCTTAACTAGTTGCTGGCAATGATCTCATTGAGTTACTGGAAGTGGTGGTCACATCAAGTTACTTACTTGGGGACAAAGCTTGTGTCTTCACTGACTACAATTGTTGGGGGGTGTATATAGCTTGCTGATAGTTAGCTGTTTTTGTTTTGGGTTTGTGTCCTCTGTATAGAAACAGAGGGCAATTTAAGTAGCCATACTTTGATATTTTTTGTACAGTGTTTTCTATTGGGATATCTGCTGTTACTTTATTATATCATATATTTTCCATGAAATTTAGCTCTACTTTGTTATTGATTTATTTATGCATTGTGACTGCAAAATATACTCTAAAGAATCAGGTCTTGAAAATTTGACCTAGCAGATACTAGGTAGTAGCTACATCAAGTTTAATTGAACACTTGATCCTAGTTAATGCTGAGTCCCGTTGAGAAGCTTTGCTGAAAGTTGTGAGCAAAATGAAATTGGAAATCGGGTGAAGTACTTTTAGGGTTGTGTTCCCTACATTCCGTAGTGATCACACATCTTATGGAAACTCAATAATGTCCTTCCTTCGTAGCGTTTGGAATCAGATGGACCTATTATACAACAAATGCCTTATTAGAGATATACCCTCCATTTTTGCCAAAAAAAATGTCTGGATTTCGGAAACATCTGGAAACACCAAATGGAAAAATGTATTTTGCATGTATAAGAGTCTTCATAGTCTTGCACCAATATTGAAAAATCCTATCAAAATCTCCTTCCTTTCTCATTCAAGATTTGTTACTTGCAAACAACAATGCAAGGCCCAACAGAATTAAAAGAAGACCCATTAAGCTGAAAGACTTTATTTAATTATAAGGGGATGCGATTAGAATAAGTTATTAGTATGGAATGGATTATTTTTCTTTTATGTTGCTGGCCTATGGCCCAATTTAGTGTAGTAAACCCTACTATATATATGTTGTATGTTTCCCATTATGAATTAAGAAAAAGTTGTTTTTCTCTTATTGTCTTTTAATGCATTCTTAGATCTAAAGTTAACCTAGCATAGTCTAACATTGGTGCTTTCATTCTCTTGAATCCATGGCTCCCTCCAAACCACCTAACCCTTCTTCTAAAGATATTGTTGAGGAGGCTGTCCAACTCACTCAACTCCGATTGGACCATGCCTTACAAGACACACAAAACCAAATGGATGAAAGATTTCACATGGCAACTGAAGAATTAGCAAGTCAAATGGGTCAAGTTCATACAAGATTTGATGTGGAAAGGCATACTGCTGATACAAGATATGATTCCATCATGTCAATACTTCAAAAAAATCGTGCACAAAGAGACCCACCACATTCTGCTACTATTCATTCTGCTGCTAGTGCTATAGGTATTACCCAACCCTCTTTTTCATCTCCTATGGTTTATTCTACTGCTACAGTAGTTAATACACCTGTCCACACACCTATCCATACCACTCCACACCCTCACATGTCTGTTACACAGCCTACTGTTTTAACACCACAAACCCGCTACCCAGGCCCTGAACCACCACCACCACCCTTTCCACATTTTCCCCCTATTTCACAAAACCCAGCAACTTTTATTCCTAACCAAAATTTCAATTCCACACCCCCCACACTTTTCCCTACCAACAGCTGTCACAAATACCACCATTACCCACTTTTAGATCTCCTAAGTTGGAACTACCTTTATTTGATGGAACTTGTCCTTTGGAATGGTTATTCCAAGTTGAACAGTATTTTAGTTTTTATAACTTACCACCAGAAAATCGTTTAGCTCTTGTGTCATTTTATATGAAAGGAGATGCTCTAGGTTGGTATAAATGGATGCATCAGAATCAATTACTTAGTGATTGGTATTCATTTACAAGAGCGTTGGAGCTCCGTTTTGGCCCATCTACTTATGAAAACCATCAAGCTGCCTTGTTCAAATTAAAGCAAAATGGATCTGTTATGGAGTATCAAACCAAGTTCGAACAATTGGGTAATAAAGTTGTGGGTTTACCATCTGATGCAATTTTAAATTGTTTTATTTCTGGACTACAACCAGAAATTCAAAATGAGCTAGCTGTGCTTAGACCTACCTCAATTTTCCAAGCTATTGGGCTGGCTAAATTAATTTAGTCTAAAATTAAAGAGACAAAGCCCAAATTTTCCAAACCATTTTCCACTACCTTTCAAAAACCGAACCCCCCAAATTCCCAACCTCACACCACAAAACCTTCTACCCAACAAACCCAAACCAGCTTATTGAACCACAAATCAGCCCAAACCCCTTTTCCTATCCGCAAACTAACCTAAGCCCAATTACAAGAGGGAAGAGCACAAGGGCTCTGTTTCAACTGTGATGAGAAGTTTGTCATGGGACATAAATGTTCCACTAGCAGATTTTTCATTTTATTGGCTGATGAGGAATCTAATGATAATACACGTGAGGTTGTTGAGGCGGCTGAATGTACTAATGAACAAGGGTTGGTTGACTTTCAACTTTCCCCACAAGCTCTAACAGGTCAATTTTGCCCTCAAACGCTAAAATTTCAAGGATTAATTGGTGGTCTCCAAGTGATGGTTTTGATCGACACAGGCATCACCTACAACATTATGCAACCAAGAATTGCACATCATCTTAATCTTAAAACTACTCCGATCACCCAATTTTCGGTTATGGTTGGTAATGGCTCCCATTTACAATGTGAGGGAGTTTGTCATAATGTTCAAATCCAATTGCAAAACAAACCTTTCACACTACCTTTTTATTTGTTACCTATTGAGGGAGCAGATATGGTTTTGGGAATGACTTGGCTTAGAACTTTGGGGCCCATCCAAGCTGATTTCTCAGTTCCCTCACTTACTTTCCAACATCACAACGAACCCATAACACTCACAGGTACCACTAATATTTCACCCTCACAAACCACTTTTCACCAATTGCGCCAACTTATCCATACTGATGTCATTGCTTCTTTCCATTTAATGATTATGGAGCCTATTGACTCACCAGACCAAACTCATACTATCCACACCACCCCTACGACCCTACCAACCAAACTTACAAAATTACTCACAGATTTCCAAACAATTTTTTACCCTCCAAAAGGCCTTCCACCCCCACGACCCCATGACCATCATATCAACTTATTACTGTTAGCTGGAGATTTCGATTGAAGAAAATGTTCTTTGAAGAAATTAGAGTTCGAAGAAAAATGGCTTCTGATGGCCATTCTCGAGAATAAATGGCTCCTGATGGCCATGTTCGAGGATGTTATTTAAGTTGAAGTAAAGATAATGGAAATCGAAGCTGAATCGAGATAAATTGTCTTTGGGACTTAAGCGTTTTCTCGAAATACAAAGGGTACTAAAGTTTGGCGTGTTTCGTGACATCCTCTTCAGAGATCACGTTGCCACGTATCGGAAGAGAATACAGGCGGGAGGATTTGAATTTAGAAACATTCTGTGTAACCGAACAAGGACAGATGGCACCCCAGGGATTCGAAGCGTATGCATGTGAGCAACGTGGCATTTCGTTAGTGTAGGACCGTTAGGGTCGAAATTAGTATAAATAAGGGTCTTAATATCAGGATCCAGTGTGTTCATTTTGTACAAATCACTCACAAAATTACTCAAGTATCAAGTGTTAAGAGAAAGAGTTCGCTGAGAAATGTACGTATGACACCAACACCATTTTAAATACGTTTGTATTCATCTTTATTCAAGTATCTTTCCAGTATTTTTATCTTTCGTTCAGTTTTATTTCGAAGCCTCATTCATTTACCGCTATTTTACATTCCTATACTTTACATTCTTGTACTTTACATTTCTTTTACATTTCGTCAAGATTGTATTTACGTGTATAACAAGTTTCATTTCGCAAGATTATTCACACAATCACACCATAAACAAGATTCGAAACAAAAACCAACAAATATGAACCAAATTATATCAAAAGACAATTATTTGACTATGTCCTAGGATCAATCTAGTCGATTCTACGAGTAACCAAAGTATAAACTATAGTTTGGAAGACTAGCGATTGTTTACTGGAAATCACCGTAAACAATTACCAAACACACCCCCCATTAATGTAAAACCCTACCGATATCCCCACTCAAAAAAGATGCTATGACAGTTTTGATACAACAAATGTTACAAGATGGAATTATCACTCCTAGCACTAGCCCATTTTCTTCACCTGTCTTACTCGTTAAAAAAAAAGATGGCACATGGCGTTTTTGTGTGGACTATAGAGCCCTCAATGCAGTAACAGTAAAAGACTGTTTCCCTATACCCACTATTGATGAATTGCTTGATGAGCTCGGCTCAGCCTCTATTTTCACTAAGTTAGACTTATGCTCTGGTTACCACCAGATCAGGGTTGCATCAAGAGACACGCATAAAACAGCTTTTCGCAGTTTTGACGGTCACTATGAATTCTTAGTTATGACATTTGGTTTGACTAATGGTCCCTCTACTTTCCAATCAGCTATGAACGATCTATTGAGGCCTTACCTAAGGCAATTTGTGTTGGTTTTTTTGATGATATTTTAATTTACAGTACCAATTTTAATGATCACCTAACTCACTTGCAGCTAGTGTTTGAATCATTACAGGCTCATTCTTTTTTTGTGAAGTTATCTAAGTGTGTGTTTGCAGCTAAAAAGATTGATTACCTTGGTCATGTGATTTCAGCGAGTGGTGTTGCACCCAATTCAGAAAAAGTCAGAGCTATTTTAGATTGGCCACAGCCACGTTCTCTCTCGACACTTCGCGGTTTTTTAGGCCTCACCGGTTTCTATGGTTGCTTTGTGAAAAATTACGCTACTCTCGCCGCTCCCCTCGCCGATTTGTTACGTTCCACTAATTTTGTATGGAGTATAGAGGCTGATTGCGCCTTTACAAAATTAAAGCGCAGAATGACCGACATGCCGGTTCTTGCACTTCCAGATTTTACAAAAAAGTTTATCATTGAAACGGATGCTTCTGGAGTAGCCATTAGAGCAGTTTTGTCACAAGGAGGTCACCCAATTGCGTTCTTTAGTAAAAAGTTGTGCCCAAGAATGCAAGCAGCATCTGTCTATGTGCGTGAGATGTTGGCCATCACAGAATCTGTTAAGAAATGGCGTCAATATTTGATTGGTCAGAAATTTCACATTTTTACGGATCAGAAGAGCCTAAGGGACCTATTGCTTCAAAGAATTCAAACTACAGAACAACAGAAGTGGACAACAAAATTACAAGGTTTTGATTTTGAAATTTTTTACAAACCTGGTAAATCAAATCTTGTCGCAGATTCCTTAAGTAGAAAGTTCCAAGCCCATGAAGCAGTGTTGTTGGCTTTGTCTTCACCGACCCCAGATTTATTCAGAACCCTACAACAGTTTTACCAAACAGACACCGTAGGTCATAACCTCGTGAAAGAGAAAACTCGAAACAAGACAAACAAAGACTTTCGTTTTACACGTGATCTGCTCTACTATAAAGATCGAGTATTCATACCTGATATCCACCAGCTATGTTCTAGTATCGTGCAGGCTCATCACCATACACCAGAGGCAGGGCATTCAGGTGTGATAGCAACATTGGCAAGGCTGCGATCTTCTTTTTGTTGGCCTGGAGTTTACCTTGATATAAAAAACATGATTAAACATTGTCCAACGTGTCAACACAATAAATATGAAACACAGAAAAAGAAAGGATTACTGCAACCATTGCCTACTCCTAACAAAGTTTGGGAGGAGCTGACTATGGATTTCATAACAAACTTACCCAGTTCTTTTGGCCATACTGTGGTATGGGTCATATGTGATCGATTAACCAAGTTTGTTCACTTTATTCCACTGCTGACACACTTCACAGCGAAGGATCCGGCTGCTCGCTTCACTGTGGAAATTTTTCGTCTCCATGGGATACCTAAATCAATAGTTTCAGATATGGATCCTCTCTTTTTGAGTAATTTCTGGAAACATTTCTTCAAGTTGCAGGGCACAAACCTGAAATACAATACAACTTATCACCCGGAGACAGATGGGCAAACAGAAGTTGTTAATCGTTCATTAAAGACTTACTTATGTTGTTTAGCTGGCGATCATCCCCGGTAATGGCACAAATTTTTACATCTAGCGGAATACTGGTATAACACTTCGTTTCACTCAGCAATCCGGATGACTCCCTTCAAGGCACTGTATGGCCGCGATCCACCACAACTCTTGGATTACGTAACCGAACCCAACACTGAGCCCTCCTTGGACATGACCTTGACAAACCAACAGCAGATAATTACTGAACTAAAACAGAATCTCAAAAAAAGCAGAGCGGCTATGGAGAAACAAGCAAATACCAAAAGGAGACAAGTTACCTTTCAGGAAGGAGACTTTGTATTGCTGAAGCTACAACCGTATAGGAAATCCACTGTGTTGCGCCGTGCTTCCCAGAAATTATCTCAGCGATTTTTTGGTCCTTTTCGTGTTATCAAACGTATCAGCACCGTCAACTACCTTTTAGATCTACCTTCGTCTTCACGGATTCATCCGGTGCTTCACGTCTCTATGTTGAAGGCATACCATGGCTCTCACCCACCGACGAAACTCACGCCACTACCCTTTCCGGACTTAGTTCTGTTTCCAAGTAACGATACGTCTGAACATTCCATGGCCCTGAAACAAGACACACATGTTAGCAATCACGAAAAGAATGAGTCACACACAAGTCTGAAGCCTGTTTCCACAAACAATTCCTCACCTGGGAGATCGACGGTGTCTCAGAGCAACAAGGAAGAAGATGATAAGTTCGAGCAAGGGTTTTTGGTTCACAAGGGAGAACAGAGTAAAAGGGTTCTGAAGAAAAAAGGAAAGAACATTGGCGTTTTTGAGAAGGGAGAAAGTAGTAAGGAGAAACAGAAAAATCTAGATGTGCAAATGAATAAGTTTTCAAATGTACTTAACACTCCTTTCATAAGGTCACGTGAAGTAAGTACACCTACCACTCTATCCAATGATAACTTACACGTCTCAAATAACTTTTCCCAACATCCAGCTGTGCACACTGCCCAAGACCAACCCTTATCTTCCACCGCCCAATCAGATGCTTTCCCTCAGACTTCTTGTGATCTCCCAAAGATTCCCATTATCTCTTCAACCTCAATTCACATGCCCAACAACTGTTCCCAACCAGCTGTATCCCACGCCCCTAATACTTTTTAAAATCCCCTTCCTCTTGCAAACATGTCCGTTTCCCCAAAGACGATGATGAAACCGTGTGGGCTGCATGACAAGGCACTCAACACCGGCCCACTCCAACACTCTTTTCCTGGCCCAATGCCCTTGAACCTTGAGGACAAGGTTCTTTCTGGGCCCGATAGTAATGTTATGAAGAATGCAAGGCCCAACAGAATTAAAAGAAGACCCATTAAGCTGAAAGACTTTATTTAATTATAAGGGGGTGCAATTAGAATAAGTTATTAGTATGGAATGGATTATTGTTCTTTTATGTTGCTGGCCCATGGCCCAATTTAGTGTAGTAAACCCTACTATATATATGTTGTATGTTTCCCATTATGAATTAAGAAAAAGCTGTTTTTATCTTATTGTCTTTTAATGCATTCTTAGATCTAAAGTTAACCTAGCATAGTCTAACAATTTTCCTGTATTTTAACATCAAAAGGAGCAAAAGAAGTTGAAATTTTCCTGTATTTTAACATTAAAAGGCGCAAAAGAAGTTGAAATTATTGGTAGTGTACATGTATTCTATTGATCATTGATAAGAAAATTTCGGAGACAATTGCTTTTGTATGGTTAATATTGATCTAAAACTTGTATAAATATGCATCATATGTTCTTAACAGAAAAACACTAGAATAAAAAAATATATGGTATATCACATTTGTTTACTTCAACAGTGTGATGTCTCCTTTTGAATTTAGGGTCATAGAGGACAACCCTTTTGTAAATCTGAAATTCAAACTAGACAATCTTTTGCACTACTCAGACAATAGATTAATGGTTAAGATCGAGTATCGTTCATCCTCGATTGATAACGAAGGGAAGATGAAGTTCAATAAGTTTGAGCTTAAGACATATACAGATGTAAGTGTTGTGTAGAGTATATTTCATCGTTACACAACTATATGTCCAATTGAGATGGATGCAACAATTGCAAGATCGACCAACAATATTTTGAAGGTGTCGAAACATTTTCAACCATCTGGCGATGATGAAATGTCATGTTAGTTTTAGGTTAATAAAGATCGATGTTATGTTATGTACTTTGTGCATGTGACAACAAATATTTATGTTAAGTTATGTTATTCTTCACTCTCTTTTCGAAATTGTTTTTGTTTTTATGATAATAAGATAGAATCTGGATTTTAAAATTTGGAAAAATCTCTAACCTTGGCTTTGTCTGGTTTTGAGATTGGGTGTGTGTGGGTCTGTTCTCTGTTAAGGTGAGTCAGGATTTCTATTTCCATAAGTTGTTAATCTAGATTTTAAAATTTGGACATGTACTTACCTATGATTTGACTTGTTTCAGATAAAGATTAGTGTGTATTTGGTGTGTCGGCATTTCAAAATTCAAACTCTAAGAATAATTTTAGAATTTTGAGAGGGTGTGTGAGTAATCATGAGTTGTAATGAGTAAAACTCTTACATTTAAACATTTTCCCCAAAGAATCTATTTGCAGAAAAACTGATGTTCTTAAGCCATTTTAGTAAATGTAACTATCAAAGCAATGTTCACTATATCTCATGTAGTGATCACACACCCTATAAAAACTCTGAAATACTTTTCGTATACTCTGGAATTTAAAATCTGGGTGCGCCCAATCTACAACAAAATCACTTCATGATTGAGGCATTCCACTTTTTATCGAAAAATGGTTCGAATTTCAATCTTTGTATTATAAGTCTGGGTTCCAATATCCGGATTAACCCCATGAAATTATTTTACACCATTCAACAATAAGTTAAAAAATTGACATTTTTTAATAAACTTATATTATAAGTCATTTATAAATCGATTCAAAATAAACCATACACATTTGTCATTAGTTAGATCAACATAGAAGAACTACTTTGTATATATGAATCTTAAAATATCAAAATTTCAAATACAAAATGTCATAATCAATCTCACAAAAAAATAATTAAAAAAAGTCAAAATATACCAAGTAAAAAACAATTAATGCGCATATCTGACGCTCGTGTTCCTCCTCTACCGTCGGTACTGCAACACATGTCGTGCCACTACTAAGATAGCATGTAGAGTGGTCATTTGAGGAGTGAATTCCTTAAACTCGACCTTATCTATGGCCTCTCTCCCAATAGCTAAAATGTGGTGATATATCAACAACACATCAACGACATGGTAGCTATGAGGATCTCCCTCTGTATCTGATGTCATTTAAGGATGCGACACTCTATAAAATCGTTGAATATAGTCGTATATCGTACTTCATGGACGAAGACCTGGCACACAACATACATCCTCTGGGACTAGATAATCATAGTATAATACAAAAATCTCATCAACATGCATGCGGAGGATAGTGGTAGGAGTATCAATGGTGGGGTCTCTAGGTATACTCAAATTGCCAGATGACTCGCTCAGATAGATGGTGGTACATAAGTTGAGACTTACAAGCCAACCATCCAAACTACAAGGTTATAACCTCAAATGGTCATGTCTCAAGATGGTCATCATACAACATCCAACAAATATCATATGTCAAAATACAATCAAGAAAAACTCGTAATGGCCCAGTCTCTTGATTTCCTCTGAGCAGGATCATCAAGCACACTCGTGTAAAATCCTCAGAGTAGTATTCCACATATTCCTATCCGACGAGACATGGAAAATAGTGGTGGATCTGTGCCTGAAAATGGTTCAGCTGAAATATTAATAACAATGTAACATAGTTATTATGAAGTTAATATCATTGAAGGTGCAATTTTTTTACCATAACTAAACAGTTGTTTCCTGTCAAATTTCGAGTCTTCCATAAGCTAATTTGAAGTAGAGGTACACCAAACCAGAAACCCGTTAGTTGTACTTGTGAATCCTCTCCAAGTCAATGAAATATCTGAGGTAGATAACATCAACATAGGTCGCACTATTGTCCATAAAAAAGGATGCGCCAATCAAAACCAAGAGGTATGATCTCATTGCACATACTTTGTGGCATGCAACCCGTGCATCATCACCATCAGTATCCACAACTGCAGCCAGGTGGTGCTAATACAGATCTACCAAGAATGAAAACCTAGAATGACATTCTCTGGTGTCATCTAACTCTTGTTGGGATTCTCCTGTGGTAACTTCCAAATAATTCATCATCATGTCCAGTGCCTCAAGACTGCTGGTTCTATAGCAGTTTTATAATTTTCCCGTAATCAAAATATGTAAGATACATGATACGTCACCAAGCGTGACGAACATCTCACTGATCAGAAGTTGACATGGTGTTCAAAATAAATCTTGGAAAGTTCTATGATGATGTTAATTGGAATTTCTTAAAATTTTGTTTGAAGCAAAATAAGTTTTCTACCATTACTATAAAGTTAATCACGCACCTATAATTAGATCCTCTATGTATATTCTTTGGAATGGGAGATAATTACCAAATTTTGTTCCGAATAGAGGACTACGACTAGATGACCTCTTCCATCCTATCTCTTTGTCATCTGCATGAAACTTCTATTTTAGATAATCATCATAGCAGTCAATGAAGGCCATTGGAAACCTGCCAGGTTATCTCATAATGGACCCCCTTAATCGCATTTATTTTTTTGCTGATGTTATTATTCTTTTTGCGAAGGTTACTAACTCCAAGACATGGATAATTTCAGATATCTTAAACCGTTTTGCCATGTTTTCTGGCCTTAAAGAGAATGTTGTTAAATCAAAGGTGTTCTTCTTCACTACCACAAAGAGGAGTAAAATTGATTTAATTGTATTCAACACGGGTATCAAGCAAACTCTTACTCTAGAGAAGTACTTGGATTTTCGTATGTTGCATCGTCTTCAACGCAAGGACTTTGAGTTCCTAGAGGAAAAAATCAATTAAAAGTTAGCATACTTGACAACATAAATTGTTAAACAATGTTGGTAGTTTGACTTTGGTTAGGTCTGTCCGGAACTTCATCCCAAATAATTATATACAAGTGGCCTGACTACCTTAGTTAACTTGTGAATTTATTGATAGGATGGCTAAGAATTTTTTATGAAAAGGTAATTCAAACTCTAGTGTGTATCTCGTTGGCTGGAATAAAATCATTAAGCCCAAAAAGCTGCGTGGTGTTGGGATCCGAAAAACATGAGAGACCAATACTTCTATGTTGTGTAAGTTGATTTGAGGTCTCCACCGAGATTGTGATTTCCTATGGGTCCAAGTTTTGAAACATAAGTACATCAGTGAGAAAATGTTTCTTAGTATGAAAAAAACGAGATCAATTACTTGAAATGCAATTACGAAAGTCTCGGTGCTCTTAAATACGACTTTGAATTTAGATCAGGGGACGATAACTCCTCTTTTTGAATTTTCAGTTGGTATGGAGTAGGGAAATTAGCGGAGCAAATTCCCTATGTATATATCCACGACCTGAGAATGCGAGTGAATGATATTTACTTGGATGAAAATGATACTTTAATTTATTATATATTAATATTCTTCCTATTTATGACCGTATGAAATAATCACTTTTCTATTAAAATATTAAAATCATTACTTTAATTTTTGACAATTTCTTATCCCACCCCATGGCCTTCTTACACACCACTGAATTGACCAAATTATCCTCGTGCTTCCGTAGATGCACTTCCGGAAGCACCTTTTTTTTGTTTAACGTTGGTTTATTCTGTAGATGCACTTACGGAACTATTCTGTAGATGCATCTACGGAACGGTTTGACGTTATAACTCGCGCCAGACCTTTCCTCTCCCTTATTCTCTTCATTTCAAACTTCTTTCTCTCAAACTCTCACGAAATCTCTATACCCCAAACACTCTCAAACACTCTCAAGCTCTCAAACACTCGGCCATCAAGTATCAAGATCAAGTATCAAGACATCCATCAACTTCAAATCGTTATTTAACCGGTAAGTTTTTGACATTTTGACTTATTTAGATTATTTCGAAATCGAATTAGAATATGATATTTAGGTGTAGAAATAATTGGATAGGATTAGAGATATTGTTTAGATACAATGTAGGTGCTGTTTGTGGTTTATTTTGGACGATCAATAAAAAAAATGGGGTTTTTGGGTGACTGAACAGTGCAGTTACGTCATTGTTGCGTTTATGAGCTTCAGGGGCTTCCGTAGATGCACCTACGGAAGAGATGAACGTTAAGGAATTTCTTAGGTGAATCTACGGAAGCACCACATATTTTGAAAATAAGATGCTTCCGTAGGTGCATCTACGGAAGCACCATACATTATAAAACTAAGATGCTTTTGTAGGTGCATCTACGGAAAGAGTATTTTTTTAATTTCTTGTTTATTTATAAATCATTGTTTATGTATAAATATATAGTAGTTAAGTAGATGTTATCATAATACAAGCATTGTGACTCACGGTCCGGATAGAGATATACATGGAAGGACTGCACAACACGCATCCGTGCGGCGTGAACGGGCACATGTAGTATCTCAGGTGACTGATGGAGCTGCTGTTCCACCTGATACACCCGCTCCAGCTGGGCCTTCTACATTAGTCCTAGTTGACGGGCTCTCAACTGTTGTTCCAGCTCATACACCCGTTCCAGTCGGGACTTCTACATCTGTCCCAGTTGAGGGGTTCTCAGCTGTTATTCCAATTGATACACCCACTCCAGCCGGGCATTCTACACCTGTCCCAATTGAGGGGCCTTCCCCGTCTACTACTACTTCACGGAGGCTCCGGGATGATGCTGAGGGTTCCTCACAGATGCCACCCCCCGCAGATGTCGTTGTGGCACTACTTCTACTTCTACTCCTGCGCCTGTGCCTATGACGGGCGATATAGGATCTGCTGTGCCACTTCCGGCATGATACGAGGATGAGCCTATGCTAGAGCCTATATGGTACTCTGGGGATCCTATAGACGCACTCCTTTTGACAGGGTATATCGATGATGCTGCTAGGCGTATATGGGATGGAGAGGTAAATTTTCTTTGTTAATTACTTTTTTTCTTTAGTTTATGAATTTTATTATTACGCATTGTGTTTATTTTAAAAAAAATTCAGGATAGGGATCCCCAGAGGTTCTACAACTACGACCGGAAGATTGCGGGTCTTGCCCAGCCTGACGAGCCATGGTTCCAGGATGTACTAGCAGCTTCTGGCATGGGGGACCTCTGTCAGGTGGACTACACAACGATACATAATGGGATGCTGGTGGCATTTGTAGAGAGATGGCATCTGGAGACCTCCCCATTTCATCTTCCTCACGGCGAGATTACCATCACTCTAGATGATGTGGCATGCCTCCTACATCTACCTATCAGGGATACCCTCCTTGGTCATGGTAGGCTGATGAAGGTGGAAGCGATGGAGATGCTGATTGCTGAGCTGGGGTGCGATCCGAATGACGGACTTGAGGAGGTGGAGAGGACCCGAGGGGCGCATGTGAGGTTTCACACCTTGTAGAGGTTATATGACACGGAGCTTCTTATGGCACATCAGGCTGCTGGCGACGAGGTGGAGGCCGATATACACAGAGAGTGGACGCTGAGATGTTACTTCCTATATTTGATAGGCACTCAACTCTTTGTGGCCACGAGCTCGACGTACACATACGTCATCTACCTGACGTACTTATCGGATATAACACGTATCCATAAGTACAATCGGGGAGCGGATGTACTGGCGTACAATTACTATAGACTGGGAGAGGGATGCCTGTGGAAGGCAAGGACGGTGGCAGGCAGTTGTGCCCTTTTAGTGGTAACAATCTTATCCCATTCTACTTATTATATATTTGTGATATTAAATTAAAATAGCTGTGTTTTTTTTCAAACTTGGATACTACAACACTTTCCAGACATTATTGGCTGGGGAGAGGTGTCGACCTACACTGAGCTCATGCCGCGTGTAATGCCCCGAATTTAATTAATTAGTTAATTAAATTATTTAAGAATTTAATCATTGGATTTAATCGAAGTTCGTGGATCAATCAGAATTGTTGGTATTATTTTGGGAAGCGTATTTGGATTATTAAGTTAAAGTCGGATTTTATTCGGTTAGTCGGAGAATTAATAAAGTTGATTTCGTTGAAGAAATAATAGTAGAAATAGTATTATTATTAATATTGGACTATTTGTATTTAATTCGAATTTTATCGACGAAGTCGGAATTATTTTATTAAGTTGGCATGGTAATTAATCGGATTAATTTGGTGAAATAAAGTTGAAGTGTTATTTTATTAATGAGCTTAAAAATAACTTTGAGTTTAATTTGAGTTGTTGTGAAGTAAGGAGGGGGTATGTCACTTATGCCCAATTAAGTTATTTAAGTGATTAAATAAAATAACTTTACTATGTTTGATTTAGAATTGGAGGAAGGAAGAGCTATCATAACACAAAGAGGAATAGGGTTTGGAGGAGAGGTGAAGAAGAGAGCCATGGCGGAAGAGAAAAGCTAGAGGAAGTCCAATTTTCACAGCAAGTTTCTGCAGTGAGACAACTTAGTAAAACGGACGTTTCTCCCAATCCAACCGTTGGATCGTCGCGGTTCTTGGACAAAATGTTCCAGACTCGTAGAGGTAACTTCTGACCGGAGCGATTTTTATTTTGATGATTTTAAGTACGTCTGACAAAGCGATTTCCGAACAGGTTTTTGGTGCGTCTTTGCACGTTGTTAGAAAAGATTTTCGGAGAAAAGTTGGAAGCGGCGGCATAAGCTATGGCAACCGGGAGAGTAGAACAATCTCATATCCAAGGTAAGGGTGAGGTTCTAGCTTTATAAACGGGATTAAGATGAATGATATGTGGGGGTTATGGTTGTATGATTGCCTCTCTTTTGTGTGTTGTGATTGTATTGTTGAATGTTGAAATTGATTGACGTCAGGTGAATAAGGTTATAAAAGTTCAATCAATGGTTGTGGGAAATTAACCTAGGGTTTATAATTATTATTATTGAGGAATTAGTTGTAGAAAATTGCTAGATGTTGGTGGAGTATAACTATAATATTGCTATGTTCCTGTGATGGTCGAAATTGAATTGTACTGGAATCGAAAGAAGAAAATTGAGTTTGAATTTTGTTGGAAGATGCTGTCGGCGCAGGTAAGCGCCAAGGTTTGGAAGCGGTGCGAAATGAAGGTTTCTGTGTTGTTCGCGGCGCAAAGAGAGGTTCGCAGCGCGTGCTATACGAGTTTTAGAAATATGTTTTGATTTCTGGCTGTTGATGTTTTATGTTGGTTGTTGGGATCAAGCCTTAATAGGATTAACTTGAGAAGAATTGTAATTATTATTAGTGAAGAAATTGGTTTAAATTAATTAGAATATTATACCGTTGGAATTGATTAATTTAGTTAGTAGAAATTATAGTGATGATTCTTAGTAATGAGATATGTAGTTAACGGATTAAGTTGTATAAAGATGGAATTGGTGTGAAGAAGAAATAACAGTAGTAATAACGATGATATATGTAGCAGGCTGAATTAGTAGCATAATTGGAATTAATAATAGAATTAACGAATAGTAGAATTGGAATTAGAATGATAAGAATTGTTGGTAGTAGATTAATTAATAAATTGAAGAATTAGTACCTAGATATTTAGGGGTTGTTATGTAATAATTAAGTTGATGCAATTGATGCATGTTTAAGTTGTTGTTTTTGTTGTTGTTGTTCTGGTTGTTGTTGATACGTTGATTAAGTTGCAGGTCTTATGACTAATGTTGTTTAAGTTATTGATGATGCGTTGATTAAGTTTCAGGTCTTATGACCAAGGTTGATTAAGTTGTTTGCGGTTGTTGCATTGTTGTGTTGTGATGTTGTAGTTGTTGTTATTGTTGCATGCATACATTTGCATATTACGTTGGCCTGGATTGGCAAAATCTTTAAGTTGGCCTTGACGGCACCTGTTTAAGTTGGCCTTGACGACACCTCTTTAAGTTGAAATGCCTCGATAACCTGACATATGTTTAAGTTGGGAGTTCTGCTCCAAATGGTACCACATGCATTTGCACAGTTGAGTCGCATTTGAAGTTGCTGTTATTACGCTGTTGTTGTTGTTATTGTTATAAGTTGTTGTTGTTATACTTGTTGCTGATAATTATTATTATACTTGTTGTTGGTAAATAATTATTATAATCGTTGTTGCTATTTGTTATTAAAACTGTTGTTTGAATAAGTATGAAGTGGTGAAATTGTATGATCTAATCTTAATATATTATTTATCATACGCTTGTTTATATTGTTGGATATCTCACCCCTTCTGAATGATGTTTCCCTACCATGGGAAATGGATAGGTACTCAAGATAGCGGTGGAAGTTTGAAGTGATTTTATGAAGTCTTTAGTTACTGTTAGTTTGAGTTGGGTCTTGCTATGATACGTAGCACTCGGGGGGGGGGGGGGTGAACGGTTGTCTTTTAATTGTTGTTATAACTATAAGTTGTTAACTTTTAAGTGGAATTTATGAAGTAATATGATGTTGGTGAAGTTGTTTTAGTTTGACAAAAATATTATGCGAAGTGAAGTTGAATAATTGATATTATTATTATTATTATTATTATTATTATTATTATTAAAAGTTGTTTTATTTTTTAAAAGAGTAAACAGGTTTTATCGGTTCATCCGAGTTATGTGCTATGTATCTATGATATATGTGATTAAGTTGTTTGTTGTTTTACGTTGAATGTGACATCCCAATTGTATGTTGAATTTCCGCACTCTGATTTAAATATAAACGTTGGGTAGATTTGGGGTGTTACACCGCGTGCCAGTAGATTCAGCCCCTGCAGAGGGAACCAGGAGCCTCTACCCTACAGGCGCGCACTTGATCGCATTGCTGCCGAGGACGTACGATATGACTGCTATGCTGAGCACCGGGAGACGGTTCCCTTTGATGAGATAGCGTTGTATTCTGGATGGTTGGCCTCCAGCTCAACCATCCTTGTACGATATCTTCCGGAGCGCGTCATGCGTCAGTTTGGCTACACACAGACGATACCTCGCGACCCTATAGTCTCAGCTCTTATCACCATGACCCGTCGGCAGTTAGATGAGGTCTTTGCATACTGAGAGCATCACATGGTTCTTAAGGAGGCTCGGGCGACGAGAGTAGAGAGCGACTAGAGCTGCGTCGAGGGATACATCACCTGGTACTACAGGGTGTCACACCCGTACATGTTGCCCGCTGCACCTAAAGATCCGCCTAGACCAGCCCACAAGGAGATTCTGCAGGCTCATCAGGCTGAGATGGACCACACTCACGATCTCCATCCTCGGTGTCGTGAGATAGCTGACACGGATCTGGGAGCCATTGCAGATGGTATGTTCCCTGAGGGTTCTGCGCAGAGGCGTGTGGTGGATAATATGATTAGGCTGGCACATGAGGCATTTCTATACCGTAAAAATCGTGCCAGGACTAGTGGGGCACTTGACACTAGAGGCAGAGTCAGGAGAGGCCGTGGTGGATGCCGTGGAGGATGCGGAGGCGGAGGCCGTGATGAAGAGCATCAAGATCATGTACGACACAAACAGTAGTGATGCCGGTGGTCTATTTTTATGTTTGTATTTTCTTTGATGATGTATTCGACATTATTTTGATGATGTATTCGACATTATGACCGATATTATTTATATAATGTATCTTTTTATTTCCTGAATATTGTATTTAAAATGCGTCTCTTTAGTTTTACATTTGTATTTTAAAATATTATTGTAACCAAAATTGAGTTTTGGTGAAATGAACATGATTTGAAAATTTAGCAGGCTGTTCCGTAGATGCACCTACGAAACACTCATTCCATAAATGCATCTACGGTAGGAAACACATTGTTTTCAAATTCAGGATGCTTCTGAAAGTACATCTATAGAAGCTGGGGGCAAAATTAGAATTTTACGTGGTGGCTAAGAATTCCATGGGGTGGATTGAGAAATTGTCTAATTTTTTATGTTTTTCTTTTTTCTTTTACCATTTATTTTTTAAAAAAAAAGTTACTATTGAATATTCCGGTTTTTCTGTTACCGCGTTGTCTTCATAAAAAAACAAAAACAAACGTAATGAATTTGGATTCTAGTATTCTAAAACATGAACTGACAGTTCCTAGCTTCAAACAGTGAAAAAAAAAAACAACTAAAATGACTGCTTCTTCATTTTCCGTTACCTTAACCACCAAAATCCCCAAAATCACTTCTTCAACTAACCACAAATCACATAATCCCCAAATCACCAATCTCCGATTCAAACCTTCCCCTATTTGCACCCTTCTCCACTCCACACGCAAACCAATCAACCTCCGCACCAACGCCGTCTCAGTTCAATGCCTTTTCACCAGCCTCGTCGAAGAAATCGGCACCGTCAAGCAAATCGGAGCATCCCCTGACGGCGGTTTCGACTTAAAAGTCAACGCAAAGACCATCCTCGACGGCATCAATCTCGGCGACAGCATCTCCGTCAACGGCACATGCCTCACCATAACAGAATTCGACATAGAAGCCTCCGATTTCACCGTCGGTCTCGCTCTGGAGACGCTCCGAAAAACATCCCTCTCCGAATTAGAGACCAGATCGCCAATGAACCTCGAGAGAGCAGTGACTCCGGTGACTCGAATGGGGGGACATTTCGTGCAGGGTCACGTGGATGGCACGGGGGAAATTGTGTCTATGGTTCCGAAAGGGGATTCGCTGTGGGTGAAAGTTAGGGTTGAGAAGGAGTTGCTGAAGTATATTGTGCCCAAAGGGTTTATTGCTGTGGATGGGACTAGTTTAACTGTGGTCGATGTTTTTCATGATGAGGTCTGTTTTAATTTCATGCCGGTGGCTTATACTTAGGATATCACCCCTTTACAAGGGTCATAAATGCTTAAGTAAAGAAGAGAAAATTTACATATCTAAAGATGAAATTTTGAGGAGAATAGATTTCCTTATTCCACTGCAGTCAACACCTCAGTTTCCACTGGTCCAAACCATACATTTAAATCTTTACCTGGACCTCACCTGTTGTGTCCCACCTATCCTTAACAAAACTGTCCTTATACTAGGAACAACCTGTCACTACAATCTAGCCCCACACAGTTTGCACCGCTGAACAATGAATCTGATCCAAATATTGGACAAGCCCACACCAGTCCAGACTCATCGCCAGTTATTACCTAACAGGAATTTCCTAAAATTGTACAGCAAACTTTGGCAATTCCTAATAAACAGTCTGTTATATCTATACAAAATGAGCAGTCTCCTCAAATTGAGCAGCCTATTCTTTCTCCTCAACATGACTCAACAACCACAGGTGTTAGTCCTGACCATACTGTTAGAACAAGATTTGTTCTGATCAATTATCTTAGTTTTGATGATAACAATAATATGAATTTTGCTTAAGATAATATGGTACTCTAATCCAATGCAATTTCCTTTTCAGGAAATATATAAAGAGTACGCATAATTCAGCGCTCAGAAGCTTTGTCTCAAGGGTTCAGCATGCAACATCAGAACATGGTCTGGCAAGACATCAGAAGATGGTCGAAGCAGAATCAGAACATGGGTCTATGGAAGCATCAGAAGAACAAGAGAACAGAAGCACTGAAGTTCTGATGGTATCACGCTCAGAAGCACTTCAAGGTCAGAAGATCAGAAGATGCTATGCACCAAGCTGTTTGACTCTGATGATATTCAAACGTTGTATTCACAAACATCAGATCAGAAGGAAGTACAAGTGGCAAGCTACGCTGACTGACAAAAGGAACGTTAAAAGCTACTAAAGGCTACGTCAGTAGACACAGCGTGAACAAGGCTCGAGGTAGTTGACAAAAGCGTATAACATTAAATGCGATGCTGTACGGAACACGCAAAGCATTAAATGCACTCAACGGTCATCTTCTCCAACGCCTATAAATATGAAGTTCTGATGAGAAGCAAGGTTAACGAATTCTACATCTATTCTGTGAATATCAACTTGCTGAAACGCTGTTCAAATCAAAGCTCAGAATCTTCATCTTCATCAAAGCTCACTACATTGCTGTTGTAATATATTAGTGAGATTAAGCTTAAACGATTAAGAGAAATATCACAGTTTGTGATTATAGCTTTTAAGAAGCAATTGTAATACTCTTAGAATTGATTACATTAAGTTGTAAGGAACTAGAGTGATCGTGTGGATCAGAATACTCTAGGAAAGTCTTAGAGGTTATCTAAGCAGGTTGTAACTAGAGTGATCGTGTGGATCAGTATACTCTAGAAAAGTCTTAGAGGGTATCTAAGCAGTTGTTCCTGGAGTGATCAGTGTGTGATCAGAAGACTCTGGAAGACTTAGTTGCTGACTAAGTGGAGAACCATTGTAATCCGTGCGATTAGTGGATTAAATCCTCAGTTGAGGTAAATCATCTCTGCGGGGGTGGACTGGAGTAGTTTAGTTAACAACGAACCAGGATAAAAATAACTGTGCAATTTATTTTTATCAGTCAAGTTTTTAAAGCTACACTTATTCAAACCCCCCCCTTTCTAAGTGTTTTTCTATCCTTCAATTGGCATCAGAGCGCCGGTTCTAAGGTGCAAGCACTTAACCGTGTTTAGAAAAGATTCAGGAAGAGAAAAACGCTTCAGTAAAAGATGGTTGATGAAAGTGAAAAGTCTACACCTGCATCTACATCTGGCTCTGCTGAGCAATACAACGGTAACAATGGTTATACTAGACCGCCGGTATTTGATGGTGAAAACTTTGAATACTGGAAAGATAAACTGGAAAGTTACTTTCTTGGTCTAGATGGTGATCTATGGGATCTTCTGATGGATGGTTACAAACATCCAGTAAATGCCAGAGGCGTAAAGCTGACAAGGCAAGAAATGAATGATGATCAGAAAAAGCTTTTCAGGAATCATCATAAATGCAGAACTGTTTTGCTGAATGCTATCTCTCATGCTGAGTATGAGAAGATATCTAACAGGGAAACGGCCTATGACATATATGAGTCCTTGAAAATGACTCATGAAGGAAATGCTCAAGTCAAGGAGACTAAAGCTCTAGCGTTAATCCAGAAGTATGAAGCCTTCAAGATGGAGGATGATGAAGACATTGAAAAGATGTTTTCAAGATTTCAAACTCTTACTGCTGGATTGAGAGTTCTTGACAAGGGATACACCAAGGCTGATGATGTAAAGAAGATCATCAGAAGCTTACCCAGAAGATGGGGTCCTATGGTGACTGCATTCAAGATTGCAAAGAATCTGAATGAAGTTTCTCTGGAAGAGCTTATCAGTGCCTTGAGAAGTCATGAAATAGAGCTGGACGCAAATGAGCCTCAAAAGAAAGGTAAGTCTATTGCATTAAAATCCAATATCAAGAAATGCACTAACGCTTTTCAGGCTAGAGAAGAAGATCCTGAAGAATCAGAATCTGAAGAAGAAGATGAACTGTCTTTGATCTCCAGAAGGCTAAATCAACTCTGGAAGACCAAGCAAAGGAAGTTCAGAGGCTTCAGAAGTTCAAAGAAATTTGAACGTGGAGAATCTTCTGATGACAGAAGATTTGACAAGAAGAAGGTCATGTGCTATGAATGCAATGAGCCTGGACACTTCAAGAATGAATGTCCAAAACTTCAGAAGGAAAATCCCAAGAAGAAGTTTCATAAGAAGAAAGGTCTTATGGCAACCTGGGATGAGTCAGAAGATGATTCAGACTCTGAAGATGAGCAGGCCAACTGTGCGCTGATGGCGACAGAAGATGACGGATCAGAATCTACATCAGAATCAGATTCTGAAGAGGTATTTTCTGAACTTACTAGAGATGAGTTAGTTTCCGGTCTAACTGAACTTCTGGAACTCAAGTCTCAGATTAGTCTCAAATACAAAAAGCTGAAAAAGCTATTTGAATTTGAAACAAAGAAGCTTGAGTTGGAGAATTCTGAATTAAAAGAAAAACTTTTAAAACTATCCAATAATGTTGGATCTCCTTCTGATTCAGAAAAATCCACTCCTAGTCTAAACCATATTCTGAAAGAATATGATTTAAGTTTCAGGAAGTTCTTATCTAGAAGTATTGGCAGAAGTCAGCTAGCTTCTATGATATATGCTGTGTCTGGAAACAAAAGAGTCGGCATTGGTTTTGAGGGTGAAACCCCATACAAACTTGAACCTGTTGATGAAATGAAATTCACATACAAGCCATTGTATGATCAGTTCAAGTATGGCCACTCCCATGATATTAGGCACACTTCACATGCTCAAAGTTTTCACATAGCACACACCAAAAAGCATGTGACACAACCTAGGAAATATCATGAAACTCACATTAAGAATTATCATGCTGTTCCTCCTATTGCTTACAATGTTAAACCCAAGTTCAATCAGAACTTGAGAAAATCTAACAAGAAAGGACCCAAAAAGATGTGGGTACCTAAGGATAAGATTATTCCTATTGCAGATATCCTTGACTGCAAAAAGGACAAAGCACAACATGTCATGGTACCTGGACTCTGGATGCTCACGACACATGACAGGAAGAAGGTCTATGTTCCAAGACCTGGTGCTTAAGTCTGGAGGAGAAGTCAAGTTTGGAGGAGATCAGAAGGGCAAGATAATTGGCTCTGGAACTATAAAGTCTGGTAACTCTCCTTCCATTTCTAATGTACTTCTTGTAGAAGGATTAACACATAACCTCTTATCTATCAGTCAATTGAGTGACAATGGTTATGATATAATCTTTAATCAAGAGTCTTGCAAGGCTGTAAATCAGAAGGATGGCTCAATCCTATTTACAGGCAAGAGGAAGAACAACATTTATAAGACAGATCTGCAAGATCTTATGAGTCAGAAGGTGACTTGTCTTATGTCTGTTTCTGAAGAGCAGTGGGTCTGGCACAGAAGATTAGGTCATGCTAGTTTGAGAAAGATTTCTCAGATTAACAAACTGAATCTAGTCAGAGGACTCCCTAATCTGAAATTCAAATCAGATGCTCTTTGTGAAGCATGTCAGAAGGGCAAGTTCTCCAAACCTGCATTCAAGTCCAAGAATGTTGTTTCTACCTCAAGGCCATTAGAACTCTTGCACATTGATCTGTTTGGCCCAGTTAAAACAGCATCTGTCAGAGGGAAGAAATATGGATTAGTCATCGTAGATGATTATAGCCGCTGGACATGGGTAAAATTCTTGAAACACAAGGATGAGACTCATTCAGTGTTCTTTGATTTCTGCATTCAGATTCAATCTGAAAAAGAGTGTAAAATCATAAAGGTCAGAAGTGATCATGGTGGTGAATTTGAGAACAGATCCTTTGAAGAATTCTTCAAAGAAAATGGTATTGCCCATGATTTCTCTTGTCCTAGAACTCCACAGCAAAATGGAGTTGTAGAACGAAAGAATAGGACTCTGCAAGAAATGTCCAGAACGATGATCAATGAAACCAATATGGCTAAGCATTTCTGGGCAGAAGCAATAAACACTGCATGCTATATTCAGAATAGAATCTCTATCAGACCTATTCTAAATAAGACTCATTATGAATTGTGGAAGAATAGAAAGCCCAACATTTCATATTTCCATCCTTTTGGATGTGTATGCTTTATTCTGAACACTAAAGATCATCTTGGTAAGTTTGATTCCAAAGCACAAAAATGTTTCCTTCTTGGATATTCTGAACGCTCAAAAGGCTACAGAGTATACAATACTGAAACATTGATTGTAGAAGAATCAATCAATATCAGGTTTGATGATAAGCTTGGTTCTGAAAAACCAAAGCAGTTTGATAGTTTTGCAGATTGGGATATTGATATATCAGAAGTTGTTGAGCCAAGAAGCAACGCATCAGAAGCAGAGCTTCTCAGAAGCAAAGAATCTGAAGATCAAGTATCAGCTCCTCTGGAGAATCTAAGCATTTCTGAAGAACCATCTGTCAGAAGATCATCCAGACTCATCTCTGGTCATTCAGAAGATGTCATTCTTGGAAAGAAGGATGATCCAATCAGAACAAGAGCATTCCTTAAGAACAATGCAGATTGTCAATTAGGTCTTGTATCTTTGATCGAGCCAACTTCTGTTGATCATGCTCTAGAAGATCCAGATTGGATAATTGCTATGCAAGAAGAACTGAATCAGTTTACAAGGAATGATGTTTGGGATCTTGTTCCTAGACCAGATGGATTCAATATAATCGGTACAAAATGGGTCTTCAGAAACAAGCTCAGTGAGAAAGGTGAAGTGGTAAGGAACAAAGCCAGACTGGTGGCTCAGGGTTATAGTCAGCAAGAAGGGATTGACTATACAGAAACCTTTGCACCAGTGGCCAGGTTAGAATCTATTCGTCTATTAATTTCATTTGCCACTCAACATAACATCACTCTCTATCAAATGGATGTTAAGAGTGCCTTCTTAAATGGTTATATAGATGAAGAAGTTTATGTCCATCAACCTCCTGGTTTTGAAGACTCTATGTCTCCTAATCATGTTTTTAAATTAAAGAAATCGTTATATGGATTGAAACAAGCTCCCAGAGCTTGGTATGAACGCTTAAGTTCTTTCCTTCTGGATAATGGTTTCACTAGAGGAAAAGTGGACACTACTCTCTTTTGTAAAACCTTTAAAAGGGATATTTTAATTTGTCAAATATATGTAGATGATATTATTTTTGGAACATCTAATGCTACACTTGGAAAGGAGTTTGCTGAGTCTATGCAGGCTGAGTTTGAAATGAGCATGATGGGAGAACTCAAGTATTTCCTTGGAATACAAATAAATCAAACATCAGAAGGAACGTATGTTCACCAAACCAAGTATGTGAAGGAATTTCTGAAGAAGTTTAATCTTCTAGACTGCAAAGAAGCCAAAACTCCTATGCATCCAACATGCATCCTAGGTAAGGATGAGGTAAGTAAGAAGGTAGATCAGAAGTTATACAGAGGTATGATTGGATCTCTTCTATATCTGACTGCTTCTAGACCTGATATTTTGTTCAGTGTTTGTCTGTGTGCTAGATTCCAATCAGATCCTAGAGAATCTCATTTAACTGCTGTTAAGAGAATTCTAAGGTATCTGAAAGGTACTACTAATGTTGGCTTAGTTTACAGAAAATCTAAAGAATACAACTTAGTAGGATTCTGCGATGCTGATTATGCTGGAGACAGAATTGAAAGAAAAAGTACTTCAGGAAGTTGCCAATTTCTTGGAAGTCATTTGATCTCCTGGTATAGCAAGAAGCAAGCAACTATTGCTCTATCAACAACAGAAGCAGAATATGTCGCTGCTGCTGGTTGCAGTACACAGATGCTCTGGATGAAGAGTCAGCTAGAAGATTATCAGATATTTGAGAGTAACATTCCTATATTCTGTGATAATACTTCTGCTATATGTTTATCTAAGAATCCTATTCTTCATTCAAAAGCTAAACATATTGAGATTAAACATCATTTCATAAGGGAATATGTTCAGAAGGGTGTTATATCTTTAAACTTTGTTGATACAAACCATCAATGGGCTGATATCTTTACAAAACCCCTGGCTGAAGATAGGTTTAAGTTCATTCTGAAGAACATCAGTATGGATTTATGCCCAGAATGAGAAGATGAGAAGTTCTTATGTATGAGTATCTTCTGAAATGAAAATGGACTATTTTTTTTTAATCAGAAGTTCTGATTGAAATCTTTTAGAAATTATGACTCGGTTATTACTAACGTTTCATTGTCTAAGTTGATTCAGAACATCTTTTAAAGCAAAACAGCTGTAACGTTTTATCTCGGGATGGTAAACCTGTCGTTACTATTCATGGATAAGCGCGCGTGCAGTTGAAGGGACGTCGACCATAGGTAACTGTGCTAGTCACCTCATTTGTCTTTATTATCTCTCCTCACGTCACGTAACATTAAATGCTTTTCATCATTTACTCTCTTTTAGTTTTTTTTTATATTCTTCAAACGTTTCTTTTCCCTCTTATATCTCTCTCATTTTGCATTCCTCATCAAGTTATTTCCTCTCTCTCTTCCGTATTCTTCTCTTGCTCAAACAAGTTTTTCCTTCTTTTAAAAATCCTAGCTCAAACCTAGCGTTCACCCTAAGCCTGTTGAAGATCTATGACTCAAAGGCGACAGATCTCTGCATATCTCGGGATTAGCTCTCTGTCTGTGAACTGTCCCTCTCTTCCTCTTTGGTCACTTGGATCTCTCCTACAGTGGAGGTCCTAGTCTGGAAGACAAGAGTCCACAGGGATTCTTGATGGGTTGACACAGAGTGTGTCCTGCCAGGGTGCTGTTTTTAATTTTTTGTAGTCATTTCCTCTTGGGATGACTTTTTATGTATTTGCTAGGAATGTTTCTCATCTTGTTAAACATAGGAACCTTTTGTAATATCTTTTGATTATAAATGAAAAAGTTTCTTTGTTTTTACATTCCAGTGGTTTTATTTGTCGTTTTATTAATCTGAATTTTTTTTAAGTATTCTTTTTGATGTTATGACAAAAAGGGGGAGAAGATAAATGATAAATGATTTGATTAATCTATCAGTTGCTGGGTAAAGCTCCCACACATTTCACTAACAAGAACTGCAAGTTCTATATGGTTTAAGTGTTTTGCAGGTATAAAGAAGTGAAGAGAATCTTCAAAGCAAACACAAGAAGCAAAACCATGGAAACTGAAGCAAGCTGAGTGCTATCAAGCTTCAGAGATCAGAAGCAAGAAAGAAGAATGAATCAGAAGCACTGATAATAGAATTTGATCCATATTTGTCTATTTGTTTTTGACAAAATTCTATTTGCTCTGATACATTATTTTAGCCTATATGGCTCTGATACATATAATGTGTTCGAATATATATTTTATGTTCTAACTCGTTCATGCTGGCTTTTGTCGTTTAGTTTTTGTTCTGTAACATTTCAGGATGTAGAGATGCTCTGATGATGCTCTGGTACATTCAACAATGTTCTGATACAAATCTAGCATGAAGTGATGTTGGTAGAAATTCAAAGCTCTGAAGCTATCCGAGGGAAGCAGAAATCAGAAGCTGCGAATGTTCTAAAGATCCAGAAAGCTCAAGTTCTGAAGCTGTCCTAAATGGAAGCAGAAATCAGAAGCTGTGAATGTTCAGAAGATCAAAGAAATTCAAGTTCTGAAGCTGTCCTAGATGGAAGCAGAAGTCAGAAGCTGTGAATGTTCAGAAGATCAAAGAAATTCAAGTTCTGAAGCTGTCCTAGATGGAAGCAGGAATCAGAAGCTGTGAGTGCTCTAAGGATCTAAAGAAATTCTAGTTCTGAAGCTGTCCAATGAAAGCAGAAGTCAGAAGCTATGAATTCTCTGAAGACAGAAGCTTATATGATCGTCTCTACCGAAATAATCAGGGAAGTCTTTTATTAAAGTTCTTCGAGTATTTATTTCAGGGGGAGATTATTTATCTCAGGGGGAGATTGTTAATCTCAGGGGGAGACATATTCATATGCTTATGCTATAGCTGTGTAATTTGTCTTTTGCCGTCTGTTCTTTCTGATCGCAAATTCATATCATTTATATATGTTTTTGTCATCATCAAAAAGGGGGAGATTGTTAGAACAAGATTTGTTCTGATCAATTATCTTAGTTTTGATGATAACAATAATATGAATTTTGCTTAAGATAATATGGTACTCTAATCCAATGCAATTTCCTTTTCAGGAAATATATAAAGAGTACGCATAATTCAGCGCTCAGAAGCTTTGTCTCAAGGGTTCAGCATGCAACATCAGAACATGGTCTGGCAAGACATCAGAAGATGGTCGAAGCAGAATCAGAACATGGGTCTATGGAAGCATCAGAAGAACAAGAGAACAGAAGCACTGAAGTTCTGATGGTATCACGCTCAGAAGCACTTCAAGGTCAGAAGATCAGAAGATGCTATGCACCAAGCTGTTTGACTCTGATGATATTCAAACGTTGTATTCACAAACATTAGATCAGAAGGAAGTACAAGTGGCAAGCTACGCTGACTGACAAAAGGAACGTTAAAAGCTACTAAAGGCTACGTCAGTAGACACAGCATGAACAAGGCTCGAGGTAGTTGACAAAAGCGTATAACATTAAATGCGATGCTGTACGGAACACGCAAAGCATTAAATGCACTCAACGGTCATCTTCTCCAACGCCTATAAATATGAAGTTCTGATGAGAAGCAAGGTTAACGAATTCTACATCTATTCTGTGAATATCAACTTGCTGAAACGCTGTTCAAATCAAAGCTCAGAATCTTCATCTTCATCAAAGCTCACTACATTGCTGTTGTAATATATTAGTGAGATTAAGCTTAAACGATTAAGAGAAATATCACAGTTTGTGATTATAGCTTTTAAGAAGCAATTGTAATACTCTTAGAATTGATTACATTAAGTTGTAAGGAACTAGAGTGATCGTGTGGATCAGAGTACTCTAGGAAAGTCTTAGAGGTTATCTAAGCAGGTTGTAACTAGAGTGATCGTGTGGATCAGTATACTCTAGAAAAGTCTTAGAGGGTATCTAAGCAGTTGTTCCTGGAGTGATCAGTGTGTGATCACAAGACTCTGGAAGACTTAGTTGCTGACTAAGTGGAGAACCATTGTAATCCGTGCGATTAGTGGATTAAATCCTCAGTTGAGGTAAATCATCTCTGCGGGGGTGGACTGGAGTAGTTTAGTTAACAACGAACCAGGATAAAAATAACTGTGCAATTTATTTTTATCAGTCAAGTTTTTAAAGCTACACTTATTCAAACCCCCCCTTTCTAAGTGTTTTTCTATCCTTCACATACTTCTGCTCCTTTATCTCACAACAGCTCTCCCATTGCTAATTCTCCTGATATCACTTTATCTGCCTCTATTCATGACAGCACTCCTCAACCCTCTTTAGTTGTCAACAAGCACCCTATGATCACAAGAGGTAAAACAAGCAATCTCAAACCTAAAGCATATTTAACTCTCACTGAACCTACAACAGTCAAACAAACCATAACTTAACCTCATTGGCTTGAGGCTATGCAGCAAGAATATAATGCTCTCCTTGCCAAAAACACTTGGACACTCACTTTTCTTCCCTCCCACAGAAAATCCATAGGCTGCAAGTGGGTATTTAGGGTCAAGGAGAACTCAGATGGCTCTCTCAACAAGTACAAAGCCAGACTTGTTGCCAATGGCTTCAATCAACAATATGGATTTGACTACCATGAGACCTTTTCCCCTGTTGTTAAACCAACCACCATCAAAGTTCTCCTTACTTTTTCATTGACATACAAATGGGATGTCCAACAAATTGAAATTAACAACGCTTTCTTGAATGAGGCACTTGAGGAATAAGTCTATATGGTGCAGCCACCAGGTTTTGAGAATGACAACAAATCTCTAGTATGCAAACTCAACAGGGCTCTATATGGACTCAAACAGGCACCCAGGTCCTGGTATGAGAAACTTCACAAGACTTTGTTCCAGTTTGGCTTCACTGCAAGTAGATGTGATCACTCTTTATTCACTTATAATCAGTAAGGTATTACCCTTTAAGTACTTCCTCTACTCTGATTCACAAGTTGATATCCAACCTTCATGACTAATTTGCTCTCAAGAAACTTGGGAAGCCAACTTATTTTCTTGGTTTGGAAGTAAAATATCAAGCAAATGGCTCATTAATTCTCACTCTAACAAAGTGTATCAGGGATTTGCTCAGCAAAGTCCACATGGAGGAAGCCAATGGAATTGCAGCTCCCAGGTTCAGTCACTACAAACCTAGTAAATTTGGTACTGACACTATGCAGGATCCTTTCTTGTATCGCTCGATTATGGTAGCTCTGCAGTATGTTACACTTAACAGACCTGGTATTGCCTTTTGTGTCAGCAAAGCTTGTCAGTTTATGGATAATCCTCTTGACAACCATTGGAGCATGGTTAAAAAAATTCTCAAGTATCTTAGTGGAATTGCCACCCTTGGTCTGTTGCTGACCCCAACTATTCCTAATCAGGATCTCTCCATCAGGGCTTATAGTGACTCAGATTGGGCTAATGATCCAGATGATAGAAGATCTACATCTGGTACTTGCATTTTAATTGGTCCAAATCTCATCTCATGGAGCTCCAAGAAGCAGAGTCTTGTGGCTAGATCGAGTGCAGAAGTTGAGTACATGGCACTAGCACACACAACAACTGAGTTACTTTGGCTTCAATCCTTTATCGTTGAACTAAAAGTTAAATGTCTTTCTCCCACTCTACTGTGTGACAACTTGAGTGCAATGTTATTGTCCCATAATCCCATTCTCCATGCTAGAAGTAAACACATCGAGCTTGACATCCACTTTGTAAGGGAGAGAGTCGTGGCTAACAAGCTCAAAATTCAACATGTACCTACTTTAGCACAATTGGCAGAGATTATGACTAAACCTCTTCCAAGTGCTGCCTTCCAAAAATTAAGAAACAAGCTCAAAGTAGTGCCTCTACCACCACCTTGAACTTGCGGGGGAGTATTCGGGTAAACTGAATGTTGACTTAGTCAACATTCATGTGTTGGGCTTACTTGTGCTATTGGGCTTGTGTTTTGTATTGGGTCTTTTGTAAACTGATACAAGTAGTATATTAATTATGTTCTACAGTGTAATAGTTAATAGAAATTGTTATGCCAATAACAATATTGTAACATAAATTATCTTTACACTGAATCAATGAATGAAAATGCAAAGAGTGTAAAGCACTGAGAATTTCAATATTAGGGGATGCAGACTCATCTTTTTGATTTTCCAATTGGTATGAGGTAGAAAAATTAGCGGAGCAGATTTTTTAAGTGGATATCCGCGTCTAGAATTACAAGTGTATGATTTTTACTCGGATAAAAATTGATACTTCAATTTATTATATACAAATATTACGAAACCATTACATTTCTATTGAAATATTTAAATCATCATCTTCCTAATAGCTGATTAGCTGATGCTAGTGAGATTTTATTTTCTAAATAAATTTTTTTTTTTACGTATTTCTTTTTAAGTTTAAAGATAGTGCATTGTCAGTGTAAAACAGTTTTACACATACAACCAATCAAAATGCTTTAATTTGTCTTGTAATTTCATTTTTTAAAAATTAAAAATATGATTTATTCTGATACATATCTGTCATTGACGGTGTAAAAATACTTTACACTCTCGGTGTTTTTTTTTTTTTTTCCTTCCATTTTCATTTGTAAAACAAAAAGAAAGTTATATGGTTTGTTAGTATTGAATATTGCGGTTGTTCTCTTACCGCGTTGTCTTCGTAAAACACAAAAAAACCAACGTAATGAATATGGATTCTACTATCCTAGTATTCCCAAACATGAACTGACAGTTCCTAGCTTCAAACAGTGAGAAAAAAAACCCAACTGAAATGGCTGCTTCTTCATTTTTGGTTACCTTAACCACCAAAATCCCCAAAATCACTTCTTCAACCCACCACAAATCCCATAATTCCCAAATCACCAATCTCCGATTCAAACCTTCTCCTATTCGCACCCTCCTCCATTCCACACGCAAACCAATCAACCTCCGCACCAACGCCATCTCAGTCCAATGCCTCTTCACCGGCCTCGTCGAAGAAATCGGCACCGTCAAACAAATCGGAGCATCCCCTGACGGCGGCTTCGACTTAAAAGTCAACGCAAAGACCGTCCTCGACGGCGTCAATCTCGGCGACAGCATCGCCGTCAACGGCACATGCCTCACCGTAACACAATTCGACACAGAAACTTCCGATTTCACCGTCGGTCTCGCCCCGGAGACGCTCCGAAAAACATCCCTCTCCGAATTAGAGACCGGATCACCCGTGAACCTCGAGAGAGCGGTGACTCCGGTGACTCGAATGGGGGGACATTTCGTGCAGGGTCACGTGGATGGCACGGGGGAGATTGTGTCTATGGTTCCTGAAGGGGATTCGCTGTGGGTGAAAGTTAGGGTTGAGAAGGAATTGCTGAAGTATATTGTGCCGAAAGGGTTTATTGCTGTGGATGGGACTAGTTTGACTGTGGTGGATGTTTTTGATGATGAGGTTTGTTTTAATTTCATGCTGGTGGCTTATACTCAGGAGAAGATTGTTGTTCCGATGAAGAAGGTTGGGCAGAAGGTGAACCTTGAGGTTGATATTCTTGGCAAGTATGTGGAGAGGTTGCTCAGTAGCGGGTTTGTTTCGTCGATTGCAACAAAGGTTGATGCTCTTAAACTATGATTATCTTTGGATTAACTTATTTAAACTTATCTGTGTAATAGAAACCGCGAATTAAACTAGAATTGGAGGTTCTCATTGTATGATTACGTTTTATGTCTGTTACCTCATTTTGTATTTTTTAATGATTAGAAGTGGCACAACATTAATAAAATCTGAAGTTTCTTCTTAATATTTTGAAACTTTTAGTAATGTGATTGCTGAGATTACTTTGATTTTGAAGAGACTAATTGTCTGAATAACCTTGATATAATTGTGGTTGTTTTTGCTATCATCTTTGTGTATGATATCATTAGACACTTGTTGGTGGATGTTTTTGGTGCAATTGGGGATATTTCCAAACTTCACAAGAAATTATATGATTTTAAGTGGTGTCTTAGATGCCATGATCCATAAACTATGCAGTTGCACAATTATGGTGTGCATTTTTATCATAAGCTTAGAAGTATTTAATTAGTCATCACAGTTTGATATGATATGCATGTTAGTGTGTGTAATAACTCAGAAACCAAGCATTTTGTCAGCAGCTAATGATTTTATTTTTAGATGCATGCCTTCACATTCTCTTGAAGTTGTTCTTTTTTTTGGGTTGAGATTGAAGTTGCTCTTTCTAACTGCATGATAGGACTCTGAGTTTGGGCCTAAGCCCAACTGTTAAGTTGGATTTTTTTACCTACCTGCCACTATTCTGAAATAATAATACTAATATGCCCCATGTTAAAATTAAAACACCAAAATGCCACACTTTTAGTTCACGTCCGTCCAGGGGTTGGCCGGACCGGTGAAGACTTTTTTTCTCCAGTTGGGGTCCGGCCAGGGGTTGGCCGGACTCTAACTGACCCTTTTTTTTTTTCGTTTTTTTTTAAAAAAATGATTTAAATCAATTAAAATAAAAAAAAATAAAAAAAACAAAAAAAAAAGCTCAGTTAGAGTCCGGCCAACCCCTGGACGGACCCCAACAAGGGAAAAAAAGTCTTCACCGGTCCGGCCAACCCCTGGACGGACGTGAACTAAAAGTGTGGCATTTGAGTATTTTTTTTTCATTTCATGGCATTTTGGTATTATCTTTTCATTATTGGGGCAGGTAGGTAAAAAAATCGTTAAGTTGAGTAGGAAATTAGTGACTGTTGTGAGAGAGTCCACTCAATTCTGTTAGTAAAATAGAATTTGAGGGAAGCAAGGAGAGTGAGAAAACCTGATAGAAACTGGTACAAGCAGAATTTCTGTGTAGAAATAACACAAACTGACAGAGATCAGTTTGGTTGCTTCCAAGAATTCGAGAGGCTTGGAACTCTCCCTTTTCAAATGTTTGAGAGTTAAGTCTCTCCCTATAACCACATAATTATTTCCCTTTTATAATTACATACCACCGAATATACATAAATAATTACATAATTAATTACTCAGAGCATTAACACCCTACTATTATGCAATCACTATCTCATAAAGTAACATGACTCATAACTAGCAGAAGTTTTCCTACAAATTATATAATCAGTTCTGTCCTTTCATCTTATGCTTACTTAAATAAGAGATCTGATAAAATCAATGTTATTGGTGATTTGATTGTTAGTTTCTCTCTAGTAGGAGCTTTTGTTTATAAGGAGACTAGCGGCTTAGTACTATTTTAAGCCTTTAGGTAGTGTCTAGAAAGGCTAATTTTCTTTTAATCAGCAGACATTAGGCCTACCCATGCCATTGAAATTTTAAGCTTTTCCTGGGTAGATATTGAAATGCAGTCCTTGTACCTAGAGATGTCAAAATGGGTTAGTATATATGGGCCGGCCCGTCAGGCCCGAAAAATCATAGGGCTTGGGCCTTAAAATTAGAGTCTATATTTTTCAGGGTTTTTTTGCCCAGCCCTAAGAAACCCGCTACCCATTAGGGCTAGTCCATATGGACCGTGGGTAGCACATTAAGCCCGCATAATTATAAATTTTTTAAAAATATATTAATATTTATATTATCTTACTCTAAAATAGCATATTGATTTTTCTCACTTCACTTAATTTTATCTCTATTCTATTCAATCTTTCTCTTTTAAATATTATAGATTAATATAATCAACATTTTTTCATCGTATTATATTAGTTTTTCTCTTATAATAAATATTCAAATATTATTGTATACAATTTAGACATATATTGTATTTAGAAACACATTATAGTATTTATAAGAGATAATATAGTACTTAAAAATGTATTATGTTTAAAATAACATAATTTTTAATTTTATTTATAATAAATATTATGGAGTTTTTATTTTAATTTTTTTAAATAAAAAAGTCCATTTAGGACCGGGTAGCCCGAAGTCCATCTAGGGCCGGACTTGGGTAAAATCTCGAGCCCATATTACACATGGCCTTTTTTGCCCAACCTTAAAAAGCCAAGGATCCGCCGGGGCCGACTCGTTTAGGGTCGGGTAGCCTATTTTGACAACTCTTTGTACCCATGCATCACAACCTTGGAGAACTATAAATTCTTTGTTTTAGAAGTACTCATTTTATTAACTCGTCTGATATTATTTATGATAACTGTGAATACTCTGATTCTACTCCGGCTTGATTTATAGGCAAAAAAAAGACAATTTTCACACTTATTAAGAATGATACTTTTCGCCCCTCCTTGTTAATAGGAGTAGTCCTGGAGGAAGGACATTATTCTCCTTAGTACATGCCATATCCTAATCAGGATCATCCTTCTTATCCACAAGTTGTCCATCTTTTATGACTTTGAACAAGTCCAACTCGCTTAGATTTAGGTCTGGATAAAGGGAAGCCACATGCGTTTTGGCTCTCTCAAAAACTTGTCAGTAGCATTGACCACCCCATCCTTAGAATCTGATAGTTCCTCATCTAGCTTTTTCTTGGGTAAGGTCTTCGCCCAAAGAGAGACTTTTCACTTGGGCAATATCGTCTCCAAGCTTATTGGGGTCTTCGTCTTTCTTCTTTTGAGATTCCTTTAGTTAATTTAAAGAACGATGTGCCTCATCGCGCTCTTCACCCATGTGCTTTAGTGATTATTGAGTCTGAGTGAGCGTCTCATTTTCCGTGTTCAGCCTGGTCTTCAGATCCACGACATACTTGTGTGATCAACTGTGGGCGCTGAACATCAAGTGTTCCAACATAAGACCCCTTAACAAAGGAGCCCCTTAACAAACAAGAAAAATAAATATTAGGTGAATTGATCAGCAACGACACCTACACAACGACTAAACTTACACAAATATTAGTCAAATTTCCTTTTCTAGTCGTCATATTGATCGAGTTCCACCATTTCCTTAGTGCTCATAATGCCAATTTACCCCAGGATCTCAACTACTTCCATCTCTATGATGGTAAAGTAATCACGATTGAAGTTGTTTATGGCCACAAGGTTGTTTATCCAAGACATAAGTAATCGATAGTCTATGTTTTCCATATATATATATATATATATATATATATATATATATATATATATTACCTTAGATGTATTGTATCACCACCTCACTCTCATGAACAAGGTTGTCAAAATCGAGTTTTTACCTTAACTCATTTTGCTTAGGTAAAATCGAAACGTAAAACCATAGAGTTTACCTCATGTTAAAATAATATTAAATTTATATACACGTCATATATATATATATATACTTGTAAATGCATTAATAATTTAGAATTTTTTACTTAATTATAAAGAAAAAATATACTATATTACCATAACAAAGTGTAATACTCACAAACTTGTATCAAACTACATAAATTACACACAAAATCATAAAAAATAACATCCAAAAGATTATCCAAAAAAACATTTCATAAGTTTTTCAAGTTAAAAAAAAGTGTTTTCGTCTTCAACTTAATCAAAAGTTCAATCCTTCTACAACATCATCTTCATTAGGGTATTCATATCCGACTTGATTAAATTCATCTCCAAATGATAAAGATTTTTCAATATTATAACCAAAATATGAATGTGAATAAATTAAAAAGTCAAGGAGAAGTTTTCATGGGTCAAAATATAAAATGAGATTTTTAAAATTTGTCAAAAAAGAAAGGTAAAGTCAGGTCAAAGAGTAAAATCCAACGATTTTACATGATTTCACCAACTTCAGAATGATTTAAATCATTTAAAGTCATTCTAGAAGAGGATTTTACAAAAAAAGGTTTCTACTTGCGATTTAACACGAATGTTGACCTAGAAACGTGAAATATATAGAGTTTAGGTTTTAAATCGCGATTTTAACAACCTTGGGAGGAACAACTCTCTGTATTAGTAGGAGGAATAATTTTCTTCCTTATGAGATTGGCAAACACCAGTTCTTTTAGGAACGCACGGCTTGCCACATAACAATTCGGTTGTTCTCTAATGGATAAGGAAAATGGGTTAGGCAGCTCATGAGACGGATCGAGCAACCCATGGCTCGCTAGGTCACGCCCGTTTGAACTTCTAGTATCCCTTTATGGTGTTTATTAGGCCAGCTAAGATATAGGTTGTAATCTTCTAAGCTCAATAAAAGTTATGTCAGTCCACAATCCCTCAAGCACGAGTTCTGAGAAGTGTGAAGTGATTTAATTGTGGTAGACAATGATCTTTTCTATATAAGCGAGTCCCTCAATTATTTCTTGGGTTAGTCTGTAAAACATATCTTAGAGGGCTAGTCCCTCAAGCGTTACTTGGGGTGAGTTCTTCAAACATATCTTAGAGGGCTTGTCCCTCGGCGTTACTTTGGGTGAGTCCCTTAAGTGTAGTTTAGAGGGTGGGTCCCTGAAGCATTTCTTGGGGTGAATCCCTCAAGTGCATCTTAGAAGGTGAATCCCTCAAGTATTACTTGGGGCGAGTCCCTCAAATATAGCTTATGGGGCGAGTTAGGGAAGCACATGGACCATTTAATGCCTCGATATAACCAATTTCGTCTTGGGAAGGTGTAACCATTGTGGGGTTATTGATTTTTTTGCATGCGTCTAATCTAGCTCGTAGACGTCCTAATACCTACTAGCAGACGCAACCCTACGACTAGGAAATGATACCTACTCTGTCTAGGCTGTCGTAAATGATACCTACTCTGTCTAGGATTTTATCCTTATAAATAGAAGAATAATAGTCGTCGTCCTTACTCTTATACATACTCATCATATTTTCTAAGCAATTCTTCTTCTACAAGTTTGGTTCTTCTACTCACCACCATCATTAAACCCTAGTTGTCAAGTATTGAACTTATTCTTTTTACTTACATTTTCTCTTTTTTATGGGGATGGCGATTATAAGGGAGTTATGTGAGAATAGCTGGGTTGTAGAACCTTATTCTCATGGGGAAGTTGTGAAAACATGGAGACATTATTTATAAAAAGGTGGTTGGACATATCAGTCGATTATAAATTTATAGAACTAGGAATTTTTGGCAGTTACGATAGCAGTTCACATTCTAGTAATGATAGTGATAATGTGTTGCCTTATTCTTCCCCAAAACAGACAAAACTACTGATTGAGACATGTTCCTCGAATTGTTTAGGAGTCAAGGATATCGAAACTTTATACACAAGTGAGTACAAGGTGGCTACCTTTTACAAGACTATAAACCTATTTGGTCCGGAAAATCTTATTGGAGCTCTTATCTAATGTGGAGAGGATAACAACTTCTTCTGATTCCTACTAGTGAGGAGCGCCAATTTTCCTACCTCTACGTTGTAGCCAAACAGTTGGGAGGGAAACATTTCTCAACCAACAATTTGACCCATGAACCAGACCTTATTCTTAACTCTTGACCAATTTAACACACTTGAGACCCTCTTGAAATTACGAAGGTGAGCATGGTTTCTCATATTGTATTTTTCACAAGAACAAAATACATTTAATAATATTTATCATGCATTTTTCAATTTTTATATCAATTTCTAATTTTAATTTTGATTGGTTTGAATTAATTTAAAATTCTTACATCATATTCTTATTCATCTCTATAATTCTATCCGTCTCTATGATATAAGAAAAATTCAATAAAAAATCAAACCCAAAAATAAACACACAAATATTTTTTATTTTCATAATTTTTATTATTTATAAAGAGAGAAAAAAAAATAAAATATTCCAAAAAAGGCAAGAAAAAGAAAAACAAGAGGACACAAGACAAATAACGTAGCTAGTTTCAACTCCATTCCCATTACAACAACAGCGCATCACCAACTTCCTTATCCATACAAACACACTCACATCTCTTGTTTTTCCCAAATGGAGAAGAAGCAGCAATGAACATCACTCTCCTACAACCACCACCATCACCACCAATCTCAACCTCATTCCAACCACACCCTCTTCACCACCACACTCCTTTTTCTCCGTTAATCTTCCCCAAAACCAAAACCAACTCTTTTGTGTTAAACTACACAAACCCCTCTTCACTCACCGCAACCACAACATCAGAACCACGCGACCAAAAGCTTCTAACACTCTTACAACAGCGAAAAACCGAAGAAGCTTGGATTGCATACACTCTCTCCACTCACCTCCCTAACCCCACTTGCCTCAGCCGTTTACTCTCCCAGCTTTCTCACCACAACACTCCCACTTCCCTCACGCGCGCTCAGTCTATCGTCACGCGCCTCCGTAATGAATCTCAGCTCCACCGCCTCGACTCCAACTCCCTCGGCCTCCTCGCCGTTGCCGCTGCTAAAGCTGGCCACACTCTCTACGCTTCGTCCGTTGTCAAATCCATGCTCCGCTCCGGGTATCTTCCTCATGTCAAAGCATGGAGTGCTGTTGTAAGTAGTCTCGATTCTGCTTCTGATGATGATGATGCTTCTGGTTCCGTTGAGGCTCTCCGTCTCTTCCATGCTGTCACGCGCAGGCTACGTAGGCTGCCTGACCTTGAAATGGCGGCGGATTCGAGGCCGGATACAGCGGCGTTCAATGCTGCGCTTAATGCGTGTGTGAATTTGGGGGATTGTAAGATGTTCTTGCAGGTGTTTGATGAAATGTCGGAGTTTGGGGTTGTGCCGGATTCTTGGAGTTATAATATTGTTATGAAGCTCTGTTGTGGGAGTAATAGAAAAGACTTGCTTGTGTTTGTGTTGGAGAGGATTCTTCAGTTGAATATTGGTTTGTGTATGACCACTTTGCATTCCCTTGTTGCTGCTTATGTTGATTTTAATGATTTGGAAACTGCTGAGAAAATTGTTCAGGCAATGAGGGAGAAAAGGAGAGATCTTTGTAGGATACTTAGAGAGGCCAATCCACACTTTTCTTTTGAAAATTCTGTTAATGTTGATGATGATGTTGATGATGATGTTGATTCTGTTTTTCATAAGTTGCTTCCAAATTTGATGATGGAGAAGAGTGGCAATGGAAATTTGAATGATTTGCCTTTGTTGCCAAAAGTTTATACTCCTAACACTAGAATTTACACTACTCTAATGAAAGGCTATATGAAGGCAGGACGTGTTACGGATACAGTGAGGATGCTCGAGGCAATGCGTTGTCAGGATGATAGTGCCAGTCACCCTGACCATGTTTCCTATACCACTGTCGTTTCAGCACTTGTGAAGGCTGGTTTCATGGACCGGGCACGTCAAGTTCTTGCTGAAATGACTAGAATCGGCGTGCCTGCAAATCTGATAACTTACAATATTCTCCTCAAGGGTTACTGTAAACAGCTGCAGATGGTTGAGGCAAGGGAGTTACTTAAGGAGATGGCGGAGGATATTGGGATCCAACCTGATGTTGTGTCGTATAATATACTGATTGACGGTTGTATATTGGTTGATGATAGTGCTGGTGCACTTTCCTTCTTTAATGAAATGAGGGCAAAAGGGATAGCTCCCACAAAGGTTAGTTACACTACTTTGATGAAAGCTTTTGCGTTGTCTGGTCAACCAAAGTTAGCTCAAAGAGTCTTTGACGAAATGATGAACGACTCTCGTGTGAAGGTGGATTTGATTGCTTGGAATATGTTGGTCGAAGGATATAGTAGGCTAGGATTAGTGGAAGAGGCAAAGAAAGTGATGCAAAAGATGAAAGAAAACGGAGTTCACCCTAATGTGAGCACATACGGAAGTTATGCAAATGCAATTGCATTGGCACGAAAACCTGGAGAAGCACTTATACTTTGGAATGAAGTGAAGGAGAGATGCAAGGTAGCGAAAGAAGGAGGAAAAACTGATTCTTCTGTTCCACCATTGAAACCTGATGAAGGGCTTTTGGATGCACTTGCTGATATATGTGTGAGAGCTGCTTTCTTTAAAAAGGCCTTGGAAATTGTGGCTTGTATGGAAGAACATGGGATTCCTCCTAACAAAACAAAGTATACTAGAATATATGTGGAAATGCATTCAAGAATGTTTACTAGTAAGCATGCTTCACAAGCTAGACAAGACAGAAGAGTGGAGAGGAAAAGAGCAGCTGAAGCTTTTAAGTTTTGGTTGGGTTTGCCTAATTCTTATTATGGGAGTGAGTGGAGGTTAGAACCTCTTGATGGGTATGAGTGACACTGCCTCTCATTAGGTTTGATATGCTACAAAAGTAGAACAGAGGATATATCTTTAGTATATACAATAGAAAGTAGAAACCATGTACTAATAACTTTCAAAAACATTAGTGGCTATTTTTCTTTGAAAATGGTCTTTTTTTTTGGATTACTTAATGTAAAATTTTGGATAAGCGAGGCTGATCATACATGCATAAAAATGAAAGTAACCTTAGCTACAGTCACACTATTACTTTAACGTGTGCTTGGTTTTGCCCTTTTGCAGTTACAAATTTTGATTTTGAGTGGATAAGAATAACTTTGTTTTGGAATCGAGCCAAGTTCCCACCTATTTTTTTTAGTCACACTATTACTTCCGAAGACGTCTTTTTCTCCAAGAAAAGGTGACTTCGCATCTGCACTTCTGTAGGTATTTTTTTTTCTCTTTCAAGAAAATGTTCTTTCGCATGTGCATTTTCGAAGACACATTTTTTATTCAATAAAAAGTAATTTTAAATGTGCATATCCGAAGACATGCATGTTTGTCTATGTTTGGGACAGCAAAAACAAAATTCTTATAAACAAAGCAACAAAATATAGATTCTTCATAAATAAACAAAATTACATAGATAGTTCAACAAAAATTTAACGTTACATATTGTTATAAACGAGTAGTTGAGGATGTCGCAACATTTTGATAACATCTTCTCCCGATCTTTGAAGCTTCGCATCCAACTCGATCGGACCCTTTGAAGAATATTGTTGAAAAGTTGTCCACATAACCTCTAAATCGTCGTCGTTCTTGAGCTCAAATGGGGTGAACTTTACTTTTCGTTCGTTGTCAAGTGGGTGAACGATACTCAAGCTTGACCACTTTTTGATTTTCTGGATATTGCAAGAGAGAGTTCAGTATTGAAATCAGCTTGGCGAACGGGGGTGTCGTGCGAGAATCTAAATTGAAGCGGCATCGTGTAGCCACTGCGGAAATAGACAAAAACAAGGTGACGATAGGTTTGAAAAAGGGGATTTCGAATGTGCATATCCGAAACATTTTGAAAATATGAAAAAAGATGCGTTCGAATATGCACATGCGAAAAATATGTAGGGTTTCTAGAGAGATTCCCTAATCTTATTTGTCAAAAAAATGTATTCCCGTCTCCTTAAGGTGCCAATTGATTTTTGTCTTTTCAAGCCAAAAAAAAAAAAACTCTTCTTTGTCCTAAGCCTTCCCCCTAAGCAGCTTTTTATTGTAACACAAATATTGAGAGTTACCTTCAATCTCTATTTGTTTCTTATATTGTTCAAAACTATAATAGTATTTTTGACCAAGCTATACACATTTCTAAACTCTTAAGAATTTCAAGGTTTTAGCTTAATTTTTAAAAGATGAAGTTTTTTTACTAAGAATATACATGGGAAAACCTAGTACTTGAGTGTTCCAATTAAAATCGAGGAAATCCATGCAACTCTCAAGAATGGTCCATATTTTTATGAAGTTAACCGAATCACAATTTTTTTACTAGAAAGTATGGATAAAAAAATGATGAAAAATGGTCTAAATGAAGTTTGGTTAGGCTTGAAACTATAACAGAGGCACACAAATTAAATCAGCTTTAAGAGAAAATGAACATGTCCAACCTTCTCTCCCCATGGCTAGAGGATAGGTGAATTAGCAAGTGTACTAATTTGTCAAAATAACAATACAAGTAATTATCGGAGTATTGATCTCGAGGATTGCATTATATTTAAGAGTTCAGTTTAACTTTAGGTGAACAAAAGAGTAGTTGGGAGATTTGAAAATTGTTTGTTTGCAAAGGATAAAATTGAGACAAATTTAATAGAGTAGAAAATAATAAGAGAAGAGCATGTTAGAAATGAGGGTTTGAACTTAAAGTCGTTTGATATCATAAATTGACCTTGTAATACCTTATTTTATCCATACAGATTACTGGTTATTAAAGGTATTTATTCCTAAGTCCTTAGTGAATAAACATTTGACTATTCAAATCAATTTTTATGAACATAGTAAATTGTAGATGAATCAAAATATTGAATTATCAAGAACGTTCTAACATAAAATATATGGTATCCATAGTCTTAGGTGATATCTAACATAAAATATTTCAATCAACTGTTACAGCTGAAAGTACTACCTAATAGGTAACTTTAAATCAATTCTCAATTTGTAATAAAGATCAAAGCATTAAGCACGAAAAGAAATAAATCATGTAGGAAAATAATATCATTCATTACAAATGTCAATTAAAAAAATGTAAACTCAATCAAGACCAATGTCCAATCCTTAGCATTGGAGGGTTTAGTTACTCATAACTATAACAAAAGACATAATAAAAGTCATGAACATTACAAACTAATAACAAAGTAGGAAGCTTCAATGGAAGAATCCGTTGAATTTGGTGCTAATATGATTTTTTTTTTCAAGTTCAAGAGATCTCTAGAAAATTAGGTTTCCTCAATTTAAATATGGATTTTGGGCTTTTTGGACATCAACTTGAAGCAGTTATCCCCCAAGGTAAGCCAAAATTTTACATAAGCTTATCTCAAACCAAAGAGAGCTTTTGAACAGGACTGAGCTCATGACCCTAATTAAGGTTTTGAACAGGATGGCCTCGAATCACTGCGATTTTAATCAAAACTTATCTCAAACCAATGAAAGCTTTTGACCTAGCTGAGCTAATGAACCTATGACTTAAAACCTAAATCCCCCAAAACTAAAGGTTTTAAACGAGTTTAGCTTTGAACCATAACAAACAATCCCTAATGGATGAATTATTCCACCAAATTAATGATTGTGGGTGAATTTACAATTATACCCTTCCAAAATGCAAAACTCCTCGCCAAACAAAAGACCTTTCTTGAAAGCACTATGACTAATTTCTAAGTGAGACAGAAAGTGAAAAAATATTTTTAGAGAGAATGAGGAGTGAGATATGAAAGTTCACAATTCTGGATGTGAAAATATGAGGGAATAAACCTTTATTATAAGCTAGAGGGTGACACATAAAAGGAAAATTTCGGGGTCAAAATTAATGAGTCAATCGACTGGCATCATGCTCCAATCAATTAGTTAACCTAAAAATAAATGTTTTGAAGGTTTTAAAAGGAATGAAAAGATATAGAGCCGTTGTCATTCATTAAAATACTATCCTAAACGTTTAGGGCACATTTTTCACTAACCCGATCGATTGGATATAAGTGCCAATCTATTGCCCAATACAAAAAATTATCCAAAACTTTACTTATAGTCACAGTTGAATCATATGATTCCAGCATTGCATCTAAAGGATTTCTAATTTTCTTAGACTGTTTTACTTATAGTCACAGTTGAATCATATCCAATATATTTCTCGGCTGCTATTTTATACTTGTCATATGTCCAAATTCATGATTAACGTAGTTATATTGGTGTTTAATGAGTTTTAGTATATATGATATATCCATTAACTATGAACCTTATGTAATTAACCACATATTTGAATTGCGCGAACCATTCAAATTGATGTCAAAATTTGTGTTGTCATATCATTTTTTTATTATCTATGGCGGCTGAATTCATATTTGAAAGTTTCTCTATCAACAGGCTGACAAGACTGCTGCAATACTGTCAGATTTGGCAAAATTTGTTACACTTGAGAAGCAACTCTTAGAAGAGTTTTATGATCTTTTAAACACCATATCTGTTTTGGAGGCATTGTGGTTATGGTGTGTATTCAGTGCCTGTATGCTTATTAGACTTAAAACTATTACTTTGCATTTTTCATAATGATTTTTGATAAATTATTTGGGCAATATACTGCATTGGATCTGAGATTTTTTGGGTTGTTTTCATGATTTGAAATTGAAACTTATATTGAATTCTTTTCCATCTTCTTTTTTATTGCAGAATTTTAAATATTCAATCAAGCTAACAGGATTACTGCATTTGGTTGACAAAGTTAGTGCACGAAGTTTTGCAATAAAGGTACAAATAGTTGTGTTTAACAGATTTACCAAATGGATTCTGTGAATCTCATTTCTCACATATCAATTTGAAGTGATTTGAACACGAATATGAACATGAGATGGTGTAATGAATTTTGATGGCAATGTGCTTAAATTGCTTTTAATGTGAACATAACTATGTGCAGCAGGGCAAATTTTATCACATATATTTTTGGAGCGTTTCTGGGATTGCTTGACCCTATTGAAAATTACAAAGTATGAGTGTATTTGTTGTTGATCTAGATTTGAAAAGAGGCGAAAGCGGAGCAAATTCAACAGAAGTAGGAACTAAATTGTGAACATGTTCTGAAAACTTATGCTGACATTTTGTACCGTGCGAACATAAGTTTTCACCCGAATTCTGCACTTTTGAACATGTTTTGAAAACTTATGCTGACGTTTTGTTGGTTTTTCCTGCTATGCACTTTCATTTTTCCCTACTGGCAACTAATGTAAGCATGACCTGTGAACTATTTTAGCATGAGCTGCTTTGTATATTGTCATAGTTTTTTGAACTATTTGAGTCATGATGTGTCTATTGTTTAACATTGCTTTGTGAACATTCACTTAATTGCCTTACATTTGGAGCTAATCTGGTTGCAATTTGCATTTCTCTTGGAGATGGTTGTATGAAGATGTGAGACTTGAGCTTGCTTTTGGCATATGAAAATGACATGAATGTAATATTTGAAATAACAATTTCACATGCATATATGAATACCACTCGAAGCAATATTGAAACAATATTCGGAATAATAATTTCAATATATTTCTTTGTGGCCTGGAGCCTATTTGTGACTAAACAATTGTGGATTAACACAGGAACCAATATTTGAGACTACTCTTTAAAAGGTTCTGCTACACTCAATTGTTGCTGTCAAAGTATCATTTATCATATATGATATTTCTATAGCTATTAATCAAAACCAGTGTTATATAATTAGCTTTTTGTAGTGAATGAATGAACTTATAAGTAATAGAGAGATATATTATGCATTGAAATTATATATATATATATATATATATATATATATATATATATATATATATATATATATATATATATATATATATATATATATATATATATATATATATATATATATATATATATATATATATATATATAATATGGAAAATTACCCAGTTAAGTTTCAATTTAGAAAAAAATTTAGTGACTTGAATTCAAATATTCATAGAAAAAATTAAATGAAAAATTGTAATAACATGATGTTGAAAGCGTCGCTGCCAAACAAAATTTCAATCTAATTCTATTTTTAAGGATTTTTATTTTAAATTTCATGTTAAATTATTAAACATTTTATTGCATATTTTGACTTTCGTCTAACTAAAAAACAACTTCAATATTTTTTTTTTTTAGTAATTAGGCGTGTCATTGTATATATATGAAATCTACTTTAAATTTATATCATATTTAATTGAAGAGGATTATTTTTTTATTATATATTAGAAATAAAAGCGTGCGTATGACACCAGTACCCGTATAAACGCACGGATAATACACCAGTACCGTGTGAACGTATGGATAACCATATCAAATATATACTTTTTATTTAAGTTTAAATTTTTTTGTTTATACAACATATTTAATTATTATATGATTATTTAATACAATTGAATTTATATAATTATTTTTCATTTCATAACTGAGTAACTCATTTTAAATTTAAATTTGTATTTAAATATATTTTATGCCGTATCAAATAATTTTATCCGTGCGAACGCACGGGTAACACACCTGTACCGTGCAAGCGCACAGGTAACACATCAATAGTAAATTTTCATATATAAAAATATTTAGATAAGTAATAGATTTTTATCCCGTATACCATTTTTGAATTAAATTTTTTGGGATCATAAATACCATTTTTCGTATAGAAAAATATTTATATCAATTATAGATTTTTTTCCCGTATACAAATATTATTTATGTTTAGGTAACATTTACAAAAATATCTAGATCAATAATAAATTTTTGTATATAAAAATATTTAGATCAATAATAATTTTTTTTCCGTATACCATTTTTGAATAGATTTTTTTGGATCATAAATACCATTTTTCGTATATAAAAATATTTAGATCAATAATAGATTTTTCCCGTATTTAAATATTATTTATATTTAGGTATCATTTACAAAAATATCTGGACCAATAGTAAATTTTCGTATATAAAAATATTTAAATCAGTAATAGATTTTTTCCCGTATACCATTTTTGAATTAAATTTTTGGATTATAAATACCATTTTTTTTATAAAAAGTAAATTGAGTATAAAGAGATTAGGGTAGAAAACTAAAAAGGTGAAGAGAGAGAAAAAATGATTAAAGTAAGTTATAATATAGTTGAATAAAATATTAAGATTATAATGAACAATTGTGTAAATAGACAAAAAAACCAACAATTATAATAGGTGTAAAAAAATTAAGGATGAGTAATTTTGTAAAAATCAGAACCACTAATGTTATATTATAGATTATTTCCTACTGATAGAAAAATACAGTACATGTATGCGTAAAAACATATCATTCATTACATTCATGATATTGTTGAATTTGACATCCACCTGTATTATTCCTCCATCGACAAGCTCGTAGCTTACACCGATGTTGATTGAGCTGGTTTTCCAGACACAAGAAGATCTACCTCTGAGTATTGTGTGCATCTTGGTGACAATTTGTTATCTTGGTCTGCAAAACGTCAACATACATTGTCTCGATCAAGTGCAGAGGTAGAATACCGAGGAATGGCTAATATAGTGTCTGTATCGTGCTGGATTCGAAATTTATTTTTAGAACTACATTTCCCTCTTACAAAAGCAACTTTAGTCTATTATGACAACGTCAACGCTGTGTACCTATCAAACAATCCAATTGAACATCAACACATCAAACACATCAAAATGGATATGCACTTGCGAGAAAAAGTTGTTTGCGGTGCGTGTATTATATCTACCTTCTATTTCGACTACGAAAGTGTATTAGACTATATAAATATAAAAAGGATATTATTAAGATTTATTGCAAATAATTACTCAATATAAACATGATTGTTAGGGATATAGTTGTTAAGAATTATTATAAAATGAAACTATGATACAGAGATGCGGTTATGCGGTTATGCGGTTTCAAAGGCGGATTGAAACATATATTGAAGAGACAAAGTCAATATAAATTTATAAGGGAGAGTTACCTTCAGAACCGTTTTCCTGTATTAAAATCAATCCTGTTATCCCTAACTAATAACGCCTATTTATATGCTACAGTCTATCATGTTGCAGCTACGACAGTTGCTCTACTAACCTATGTGTTTGGGAATCCAACGTTTCACAGATAGCACCATAATCCAAATCCACATTTTGGACCACACGGGACCAAACATGCTGTAGCAATGGCTGCTTCTATATTGCTTCACGGGTGGCTTTGACTATGCATAAATGGTAAATCTATACGTTGAAATAATGTTTAAATATTAAATGACCTAAGCTTTTTTACGTGCAAGATAGGTGTTTAAATATTAAAATTAATCTTGATATTCCTTGTTGTCCCTCCTAACTAACTCCTATTTATATGCTATATAGTCTATCATCTTGCAGCTACGACAGTGCTCTACTTTGAATCAAACACCGGACCGGACATGCTGTTAGCAGTGGCTGCTTCTATAAAGGTGGCTTTCACTATGAACGACTGCCCTAATTTGTGTATAGTTGGCAAATGGTAAATCTATACAACCTCGAAAAGAGTACAACAATTTAACTGGGAAGAGAAGTAACAAAAAAACGACAAAAGGCTAGGTCAGAAAAAAAATAAAATAATAAAAAACAAAGAACAACGTGATAACCCTGACTAAAGCCACTAAGAACAGAGCCCTAAACAATAGCCGCACAATGAACCTCCACTCACCGAAACACCGGCTAGAATTCAGACCGCCAAACCCACCATTAACAGTCCAAGAACACCACAGTTACACCAAAACTACTGAACAACTCTGGAGAAGGTAAGACCACTTGAACCGCTATTGACCAAGACACTGGATAGGATTCTGAACCTAGGCTAAGAAAGAAAAGGAGTTCACAGATGTACGACCACAAACCAATTATGCAAGCCAAAAAAATACCTTTCTCTTCCAACTCTTTATTGTTTGTTGTCTTACTAGAGAAATGCTTCTCATTCCGCGCTTAGCAAATGGACCACACAACAACTGCCAAATCATGATAAAATCTTTCCTAGACTTAGAATTAACCCCTAAAGAGATAAAAAAACTTCAAAAAATTCCTAATATCACTAGGAAGAACCAGCCGAAACCCTAACCATTCGAAGATTTTGTATCAGACACAAGAGGAAAGATTACAAGTAACGAATAAATGACAGGCTGATTCAAGCCAATCTCCACAGAGAATACAAGATCTAGCCTCCAAATCAACAATAACCTTTCTTTTGAACAAATTTTCTCTAGAAGGAAACCTATCTAAAGGAAGTTGTCAGGAGAAGACCATAACTTTAGAAGGAGCCCAATTATTCCAAATGAGAGGAAGAGATGGAAAGTCGTCCCTCACTAAAGGAGGATCAGAGGCATAACAAAGATCATAGAGCACTTGGTAGGATGACGCCACCAAGAGAACCTCTTAGAGGACCAAGAAAAGAGCCGAGAAAAGAGGTTCTTCCCGATGAATAAGGATCTCCTCAACCTAAAATCCCAGACAATCCTCACATCTTCCCACCTCCCAACCCCAGAAATAGTCCATATTTTTAACCTGAGAAGCAGAGTAGAGACCATGGAATCTGACTTTAAGGGGAACATTACATAGACAAGGATCTTCCCGAAAAGAAGTCTGGAGACTTGAGCCAACCTTCTTTACAAAAACCAACTAAAACCAATTAGGGGGAGTCATTGTAACGCTCCGACTTATTTTATTTATTTTCCGTAATTTGACTATGTGGTATTTGGTGGTTGTGTGGTATTGTTTAGTGTTTTGGTGTATTGTAGTGGCATTAAGAGTAGAATTATGATGTAGGGGGTGTGTGAGCAAAAGTCTAGAATTTGGTGGTGTGGTGAGTAAGACTAATTGAATAATATTAGTTAATAATTATTTAATATTATGTGGATATTAATTTAATTAGATAACGATGGAATTATTATTATAATAATTATTATTATTTTAATTAGTTAGAATTAGTAATAATAATATAATAAAATAATAGAAAAGAGAAGTTTGGGGATAGAAATTGATAGATCATGAAAGTTTGGAGAAAAGAGAGAGGAGAGCTAGGGCAAAGGGGAAGAGAAGATCACCATTGTTGAGAAACTTTTGCAAGAACTCTAAGGTGGGGTGAGGTTCTAATTATATAAGGATTTGCAAGATGAGGGTGAGTAGATTACGTTTATGCTTGATTTGTGTTTTTCTTCTCTCAATGTCATGATCATGGTTTCAATTTTGTAATTGTTGGATTAATTGTGTGGATAATGCAATTGTATGTTGTTTATGAATTAGATGTGTTAGAATGTTGTGGCTAATTATTGAATGGTGAATTGTGTAATGTTGTTGTTAAAATTATCCATTCGATAGAATTGTTGATGGTGGATGTTGTGTTGTTGTGTGTGCTTGCGAGTCAGAGTCGGAACCAAGTTATGGGTGCTTTCAGGGAAAATTATTTAGGGTTGGAAACTTTAAAAAAAAGCTAAATGACTTGAAAGAAAAATGGGGTTTGAGATGGCTTAAAAGTGAATTTCGTACTAATAAGCAGCAGAAAAGTGCTTCTACTACAGGTGTAATCAATTACGAGGATTTGGATAATCGATTACACTGTTGAAAAATGGGTTTCTGGACTATTTCGAGTCTATAACCGGCTACGAGGTTTGGCGTAAGGGTTTACCACTTGAAAAATTTGGTTTCTAGGTTGTTTTCGAGCTTGTAACAGGTTACGTGTTTTTGTGTAACCGATTACCGCTGTTCTGACAGAATTTCGTAAAACTTCAAAAATTCATAACTTGATCTTCGGGTGTCCGATTGAGGCCCCGATCGAACGTGTGATGGTGTTGTATGTTGTGTAATTGTATGTTGTGGTGTGGAATATGCATGATTGCATCGTTGTTGCTTGCTATATTATTATAGTGTGGTTGGAGGATGTTTATAGCATGTTATAGCGGTGAAAAATTGAGACTGAGGCCATTGGATTGAACTAGCTTGTATTTTAGTGAAAGTCGCCACTGTGCTTTATTGTTTTCAAAGGAAATGGAAAAAGAGTGAAATGAAACCCAAAGAAGTTTTTCAAATCAAAACTAATAAAACAAAATAGAGATCTTAAGTACGGGGATTGGTTATGCAAGGGGAAAGTGTTAACACCCCTCACATCTGTAGTACTCTAAAGAAACCTATTTGAAAATATATATTGTCGTTTTATTGTTATTTTTGTGTGTGTGTGAAAAAGAGTGGGGCGGTGAGAAAAGAGTTTTATTATGCTCGGCAAGACGTTGCATCTTGTGCCTACATGTCTCTTTTATGCAATAGAGAAGTCAGAGCATTTGTAGTTCCCCTCAAAAGGAAAATAAAGAGCCAAAGTGGCAAAAATATTTTTTGATGCTAATATTTAACAATACAAAGCAAGGTATTTTGAAGAGTTGAGCTTTAACAATACTCGTCAAGTTTTTAAAAGGACTCGCGCTTTACAAATGCAAGGCAAGGGTGACATGCTAAGCTTTAACAATACAAAGCATGGTTAATTTAAAAATGGCCAAGCTTTAACAATACAAATCAATATTTAAAACAAAAGGGAAGAGTTCTAAGCTTTAACAATACAGAGCACAAAGTAAATAAGAGGAAGAGAGATGAGTACCTTGATAATTTTAGTCAATAATATCCCAATCTTTTGGATTTGGTGACACAAGCAATAACAATGAGAAATCAAAGCATACATCTCAAGCAAGTATCAATGATATGCATCTCAAATAATATCATGTGAGATATGACACATGTATTGAAGGTAGAGAAAAACACAAGAAAGGGGGTTTGAATTGGGTTTTCAATAATTTTCCCTTTCTTTTGTTTCTTACGCGGAAGCTTAGAGAGCTCATGTTTATCAGAAGCTTTCAGTTCTAATTCATTAGAAGCTTAATGTTTTTTCAGAACGGTTAAGCTTTCTTCAAATACTAAAGTCTTGTTATAGCTTTTGACTAAGTGATGATCTGAATTATATAAACAGAAGCAAACAACACACGATATATCCTAGTTCACTTGGGAAATTCCCAAGCTTTTCCAGTCCACCCTTCCGAGGTGATTTTTCCTTGAACTCAAGGTCTTAACTCACTATAACCAAACTGATTACAATTGCATGGGAAACCACCGATGATGACGCTGGAGAGGCAACCGCCGGTGACTCATAATACAATGCGCAAGCTACCCGCAAGTGACTAACACTGCACAATCTACCCGCAAGTGACTAACTACAATGAACCGTTCAGTGATCTCGACAGATATAACATTCATTTACCCCATTAGAGTCCTGAACTTCACTCGGTCTTCTAAGAAGATTTCCATAATGACTCCCTGCCATTGTCTTCTTGAGCTTCTGATCTTCAGTCGATCTCTCAAGGTACCATCAACATACAGTTGATAAGATTTGTGTTTACATGATTGTTTCTCTTAAGCATATTACACAATTAATTTAAGCACATATTGTTTAAAATAATTCTGAGCAACAACTCTAATGTTAAAACAATTTACATGAAGAATCCTAGAACTAAATCATAATCTGAATAACAACTCTTGTATTCATTACATTGTTCTACAAAGATATATATGATTATATATTGGATAACATCTTGTAGTGTTCTTAATTCTTCATCTTCTTTGTTGAGCAAGTTATGAACAACAACTCCTTGCTTCTTTTGATCTCTATCAAGATGTATGTGATTAGAGTTGAATAAAATCTTGTAGAATATTCATTCTTCATCTTCTTTGTTGAGCAAGTTACAAGCAACAACTCCTTGCTTCTTTTGCTCTCTATCAAGATATATGTGATTATATTTGAATAGAATCTTGTAGAATCTTCATTCTTCATCTTCCTTGTTCAGACTGGCTTCTACATATCAACTTAGGCATTATCATCAACTAATTGGCCCAATAGCATTTTGAATTGGCACGAGCCTCAGCTTTTCTTTTGACAGATATTTCTTAATCATCAGCTTCTGAATGTTTGTTCTTTTTCTGTATTCTTTTTAGTCTTTTCATCAGTGTTGGTTGATTTATATTTAAACCAAGCAATAGATAACAACTGCAATGACAACAACCATTATAACAGTATGTATATCAGCTTCGTGATGATTGCAACAACAACCTTTTTTTCGTCAATATTTTTGGATGATTTGATCTTATTTTTATAGTTTCTGAAAAGAGACGTTGGAGGGAAAGAAGGTCATTTTGATTTCCAACGGCTTGATCGTAGTGGGAGATAAGATAGTACACAACGTTCGTCCTTTCTTGGTAGTGGAACGAAACATTTGTCTGTACCTTGTACCTCGTACTACATAACGTTATCTTATATTCTTCTTGAACTTCAGAGGCTTACAACATGAGTTGGAAGAAAAGAAAATAAACTTTGGATCTTCAGAGCTTCAAGTCTTCAGAGTCTTCATAAACCACGTCTTCAGAGTCTTCAACACTTGGTCCTCAGCACTTGGTCTTCAGAACCATCTGTCTTTAGAAACTCGAGTCTTCAGAAATTCAAGTCTCCAGAGTCTTCAGAACCACGTCTTCAGAGTTGATGGTGTTTTCGTGTTGGCTGCATTTAATGGTAAAACATACCTGGTTGATATTGTATTATGCAGGTTGCATATGTGTGAAGCTAATACAGGTTTTGTAGTGAATGTCATGATCGATGTCATGACATCCGTGTGTGACAGCAGGAGCTGTTATTGTTTATTAAATGTGTTTCCTGATTTATCTCAATTGTCGGTTTTGGAAACCTTTTATTGAGTGCTGAAGATTTCGTCCAGAAGATCCTGCTGACAACACATTGTGTAACAGACAGATGGCGTGTGAATTAGGTTAACTTGGTTAACCCTAATTTGTTTCTTAAAAAGCCCAAGGCCCAAGAATGCATATAAAAGAACTGCAATCCTATTTTGGAACGTAGATAGAAGATTTTGTATTGTGAAGAACTGTTGTTCTGTAACTGTCTCGTGTGATCCAAGCAATTGTCCTTGATGATTGCGTTGGAATAGTTTGTGTTTGTGTATTGTCACTCTAAGCTTTTAAGCACGAGTGTGTGTCTCTTGATTGAAGCTTTTAAGCAGATTAAGATGTGTTTTTGAAGAGTGTCTTCTATCTGTAATTGTTAATTGTTTATGTGTAATCACTCTTGTGATTGAGGGGGAGTGGAATGGAGATATTCCATATCTAGGGAGAACCTAGGTAGAAGGGTCATTGGGTAGTGATTAAGTGAGAAGTTGTAAACGGGGGAGTTTAGCTTTGAATTGATACTACTAATAGTGGACTTCATCCCTGGCTTGGTAGCCCCCAGAGTAGGTTGTTTGAACCGAACTGGGTAAACAATTTTGTGTGTTCTTTATTGTTTTTATGTTGTTCTGTTATTATTGTCTGTGCTGCGTAATTGTGGATGTCATAACATCCAGTTTGACATCGAGCGTGTGTTACTAGAATTTTCAATTGGCATCAGAGCAAACACCCTTCCTGTTTACATCTGGGTGAGATCTAGGGATAACAAAATTTTGGTATTATGGAGAAGGAACTGTTAGTGTTTGGAAACAGACCACCAATCCTGGATGGCTCTAACCATGTCTACTGGAAACCTCGTATGGTAGCAGTCATTAAGTCAGTGGACAGCAAGGCTTGGAGAGCTGTTGAAAGCGGATGGAAACATCCTGAGAAAATTCTGGAAGATGGAACCTATGTTCTAATTCCTGAAACTCAATGGAGAAAATCTGAAGAAGAGTTAGCTTTGGGAAATTCCAAGGCCCTAAGTGCACTATTCAATGGTATTGACAAGAACATATTCAGACTTGTGCAACACTGTGAGTTGGCTAAAGAAGCTTGGGATATTCTCAAAACAGCACATGAAGGCACGTCCAAGGTAAAGATGTCGAGACTTCAAATACTTACCACCAAGTTTGAAAATCTCAAGATGAAAGAGGATGAAACCATTTATGAATTTTATATGAATGTCCGCGAGATTTCAAACAACTCAGCAGCCTTAGGAGAAAAAATGACTGAAGAAAAACTGGTAAGGAAGATCCTCAGATCACTGCCTAAGCGATTTGATATGAAGGTAACTGCCATAGAGGAAGCTCAAGACATCAGCAACATGAAGCTGGACGAACTTATTGGTTCTCTACAAACCTTTGAGTCAAGCATCTGTGAGCCTGTTGAAAATAAGAACAAAAGCATCGCTTTTGTCACCAACACAGGTGATAATTCAGAAGAAAACATTGGTGGAAGTGATGAGAATTTATCAGACGCCATAGCCATGCTTGGAAAACAATTCAACAGACTTATTAAAAGAGTTGATCAGAAGTCCAGACCCAATGTCAAGAACACTTCCTATGACATCAGTCAGACCTATGACTCAAGCAAAAGATTCAAAGCTTAGGAGAAGCCCAATCTAGGGAAAGGGGTTCAGTGTCATGGATGTGAAGGATTCGGACACATTAGAGCTGAATGTCCTACCTACCACAAGGAGCAAAAGAAATGACCGACTGTTACTTGGTCTGACGAAGACTCAGATTCAGAAGAAGAAACTGCAACACATGTCACAATTTCAACAAGAATCTATGAATCTGATGATGATTCCAGTGATGATGAGCTAACTTTTGATGAACTAGCTGCCTCATACAAGAAGTTGTCTATGAAGAATGCTGAAGTCTGCAAACAAGTGGAGAAGCAAGAGATAATCATAAGAGAGCTAGAAACTGAGAAGAATAAACATCTTGCAACCATAGACTCCCTCAGTAGTGAAGTAAGCATGTTGAACCACGAACTTGATCAAATGACCAAGTCATTCAAAATGCTGAACAATGGATCTGATGCTCTAGAAGAAATTCTGGAATCTGGACAAAGAACAGGAAACAAATCTGAAGTGGGATTTGTGGCTAAAGAGGAACTAATCTCTGGACTCAGGAGGATAGAACCCAAGATGTGTGTGACTAACCAGATGTCAATCCAAATGTCACAACATCAAAGAAACATAAGAAGGAGGCATTCAAAGAAAAAGTTCCAAAAATGGAGGTGTCATCACTGTGGGAAATTTGGTCACATAAAGCCGTTCTCTTTCAGACTATTTGGATACCCAGACCAAACTCAACACGTCAAACTTGAACATGATACTTGTAACAGGAAGCAATCAGTGATAGCTAAGAATGTTGCTCTAATAGCACACACCTCTCTAAGGATGCCCACCAAAGAAGATTAGTACCTTGACAGTGGCTGTTGAAATCATATGACTGGAAGCAAGAACTCACTAGTAAACCTCAAACTTGAGGAATACAACTATGTGACTCTTGGTGATGGAGATGTAAGAGAAATCAAAGGTGTTGGTAGGATAGAAGGTCAGGGTGTTCCTAACCTACATAATGTTTTACTTGTACAAGGACTGGCCGCAAACCTTATAAGCATCAGCCAACTGTGTGATGAAGGAATGTATGTCAGATTCACTAAAGAAGAGTGCATTGTTACCAATAAAGAAAATGAAGAAGTCATGAAAGGAGTTAGATCTGAAAATAATTGTTATATATGGGAGCCTAAAAATTCCAAGTCACTGACTACTTATCCCATGACCAAAAGGAAAAATGAAGAAAAAGATCAAGAAAGAACCATCAAATCGAAAGCTCCTGTTCCCAGAACAAGAATCCTGATAGAAGAAACGGATGAGTCTGATGATGAGATCTATATTGAAGAACTCACCAACGAAGAACTAGCTACTGGATACTCTGAGATGTGTGTACTAAATGGAGAACTGAGCAAGAGATTGGCGATATATGAAAATGCTTATGCCCTGTTACAAGAAGAAAGAGTAAAACTCATGATGAACATTGTTGATCTAGAGGGAAAGGTACAAGATACGAAGAAGGGAAAGAAGGCAAAACAAGAGGCTCAGCACACTCCTATCTCAGCCAAAAGGTGCTATCAGTGTGGTAAGTTAGGTCACCTGAGGTTCTCTTTCCCTGAAACTCAGGCATCTTCCAATAGAAATACCCCTCAACAGGAAAACCTGACTAAAGAGAAGCCAACACAACAAAAGCCTTGGGTGAATGCTAATCACTCAAGCCATGACATACATGAAGAGAAGGCTGTAAAGAAAGCAGGAAACTCTAGAAAAAGGAAATCCAGGCGAACCAAACATCACAAAAAAGATAGGGGCTTTTCGGTTACAAACAAGAACAAAACAGTCATGAAGGATATTGTAGAAGGAAGTGAGTTGACTCACTCAGCAGATCATGTCAATGTCAACACAGATGTCTTAACATCAAAATTTGCTGAGAACTCAATTGTGCAAATTGAGACAAACAAAGCATCCGAGATTGATGAATGTTCTTCAGTAAATATTCAAAGAATCATTCAAAGGGAAATCACTGCTCCAAACACTGTCCCAAGGAAGGTATCCATCGACAGTCAGGATCCCCTGAGAAAGAAGACACTAGAGATAGACCAAGTCTCAAGATTCTAGATGGAAAAAGCACTAGACTCACAGCCACACTTGAAAGATCAAGAAAGCAAGGAGAGCAGGATTCTTGTAATCATAACTGAAGATGCTAAGCTGATGACAGGTATGATTCCTACAAATCTATTGAACTGGTTTAAATCAAGCTGGACACACCTTGGTGTATCTCACCAGAATATAGAGTGGAATGTCGTAACTATGCCTTACTACATCAAAAACAAGGTGGAGGACAAATGGAACCTCGTGCAAAAGTCAACTACTGATCTAAATATTGCCAACAAGCTAGATATCCAGGTGGACTTTCAGCTGACATCCCGCCACAATAGCCCTAGTGTGATCACATAGTGCAATTTTCCCTCAGAAACAGGTTTAGAGCTAACTCACATTGTTGAGATGCCTCAACAATCTCAGTTCATTTCACTTGAAACAATACCTTGTCCACACACACATACAGAAGTGACTAACCCTGTAAGAACCCTGAATGATGCAAGTATGCGAATGGTGCATATGATGCATATTAAAGATGATCCTAACAAGAGTGACGAGAATGCTTCTAACAAAATCAATGGCATCTTCACAAAAACTCTTGATGCTACACAGGTTGAGAACTTGTGAAGCAAGTTGGGACTCTGCATCCTTGAAGAACCATAGAGTCAACAAAAAAAACAGGTGGAGAAGACACTTCTGTTGGTTTTGGCAACTTTTGTGGCCAAACAGGGGGAGAAGTAATACATGTCACCGCAGGACAACAAGAATGATGGTTGTGTGTGATCAACAATACTAATTTGCTTATTTATGTGTTGATCTGTTTGTGCTTGTGCTACTCTTGTGGATGTTTGTCTGGTTTGTCTAAGCACCGTGTGCATACTGGGTAAACAATTCTGTGTGTTCTTTATTGTTTTTATGTTGTTCTGTTATTATAGTTTGAGCTGCGTAATTGTGAATGTCATAACATCCAGTTTGACATCGAGCCTGTGTTACTAGAATTTTCAAGAGTCTTCAACATTTGGTCTTCAAAATGATTTCTTCAGGCTTCGTATCAGAGTAATGACTTCACATGCTTATGAAGCTTTGCTACTGTCAGAACTTGTGTAGCATCTGAGAACATGTTCTTTCATTGTTTGAAGCCATTTCTGATCTCCTAAGGCTTGACCCTTGATGTATTCAGAATCTTGACGTTGTCTTCAGAATTAGAAGTAACAACTTTTTTAATTAACAAATCTTGACTTCTGATCTTGGAGCAAAAGTTCTAACAGAGTTATTTTCTTCTGATTACATTTGACTTCTGAAGCGACAAGTTATCTTAGAATCACATCGTAACTCCACTTTCTGAAATGATGTTTCTGAGGTGCCTTGCTTGTTTCTGATGATTTTTCACGGACAATAATCCGGAATCTCTTAGAACACAGTATATGCACACTCAAGAAACTATTAGACACTAAATTGTTACATACAAAATATATGTATTATTATCGTCAAAACATAGACTTATTGCAGAACCAAATTTTGTTCTAACAATCTCCCCCTTTTTTATGATGACAAATCCATGTATTTTAATGAAACAATTTCATAGGGTAATATCTAAAAAAAATATATGTTAGAAACAATACTCTCCCTGAGTCTAAGACTTATGATGTCCTTCGAAGGAAAATAGTATCCTTAGAAACTGAACATCCTCATAAACTTAACAAAGCATTTGTAATATACTTATCAGAGTTGCTTTGCCAGAGGGTACATGCAGTCGTTCTCAACAAACATAGTCTAAGCCTTTTATAAGCAATGATTTATTAGGTATATCAAAATCATCTCTTCTTCTCCCCCCTTTTAGTCATAATCAAAAAAGTTAATTATGTGTGAAAGCATAAAACATAGGAAGCAAGAACGATAAAAAAACTTCATTGATTGAAAATTGGTACAAACTATTATAGCAAGAAAATAAAAATAAACCTTTTATATGTTTATCAAACTAGACTTCAAAGACATCACACCTTTCATCAAACAACACCTTTCCATTTATGAGTTTTGCTTGTCGAATAATTCGGATGACTTCAGCTTCTTCAAATAAAGCAGATAGGACACATCCATAAGGGATGAAGGACTGTTGAGAGTGTCTGGAGGCCAAGATGGATTCTTTCAGATGATTGAATGTAATGGCTGGTAGATTGACTGGAAATCCTTTTCTAATGGAGAAGATAAGAAACTTATCCCTTGAGGATAAAACATTGAGACAATCTCCTCCAGGGTGAAGGTTTGTGAGAATGAACGAAACCATATTCTAGCAAGAGGTTTCAGATTCTTTGGATTGTTTAGAGATCACCTAAAGGTACTGAAGTAGTTTGGAACAATAGTGACAACCATGTGATTAAAAATCCTATGATCATATGAGTCAGGTTCAGATGGACACTCGATAGTTTCAACAATAGAGGATTGAGTGATCATAAAAGGAATGCAATAGATATTCGAAGTGATGCGACTACCATCACTGCTAACAGATGCGTAAAGCCAGAAGGTTTTCACAATGTTGGGAAAGATGGAACCTCGAAGTATCGCAGTATATCCACACCACCCCTGAATTTAAAACAATCATTTATGAGACTGTCATTACTCATAATACTAAGGTGTTTCTCACAGATGACTTCAAGCAGATTTTCATCTCTGTGAAAAGTTTTGACAGCCAGTTAATGTCCAAGACAATGAGCTGAGGCTTTGAAGGATAATGGATATAAATATCCAAGACAATTAATGTCAATTAGACAAGAAGACATGACTTCTCAGATTTCAAGAATGAGAATAATTGAAGAATAGCGCGTGGCACTAGGAGAGAGTAGGTAGTGCATGGATTTTTTTGGAAAAGACAAAAGATATTAGAGGTAATAAATGGTCTTCATAATTAGATTTTAATCAATTCCAAAGATTAAAAACACACAGCTCGAGTGACACTTGTTAGAGATAATGATTTGCATAACCAAGGTTATACACATTAATTAAGTCCGAGTGACACTATTAAAAAAAAATTCAAAACATGAAAGATGCAGAGGATCTTCATATGTTTTGAGAATTTTTTATTTTAAAAAAAAATATTTTTCTTAGAAGGTCCATACCTTTTGAAATAGAGTTTTAAAAAATATACCTGTTGTGAAAAACGATGTCAAGAATAAAATATAATAGGGAATTAGGGAAAATAAGAAGAACACAAAAATTGGTTATAATTGCTATTCTTTTACTTTCTCTTAAAACAAGATTACAAGTTTACAAGAATAACAAATAACCTCTCTCACCCTAAATTAGGATTTGCAGCTTAACAATGATGAGAGACTAGTATGCTATTTATAATAAAACCTAACATACTAACTAATGGCCTTTTTCCACAAGGCCCATTACACAAGCCAACTTAATAAACAAGCTAACTTAACAAGTTAGGGTTTAAACACTAAAACCTAATTTAACATGCTAACAGCCCTAGCATCTTCGACACAAGCATGTGAACAACCTTCGACTTCGTGCTTAATCCTGTCGAACCAAGAAGCTACCCTTCGACCATACTAGAGTTCGATCCAATATCTCACAAATCTCCACCTTGGACCTAACTCTACAACATCAAGGGAACAAACTAGCTTTCTTCATGCAGCTTTATCAACTGCATACAATGGAAAAACTTGCAACTCGGCAATGTCTTGGTGATCATATCAGCAACATTGTCTTCAATCGAAACCTTCAGCACTTGGACTTCTCCACGCTCGATTACTTCTCTGACGAAATGCAGCCTCACATCAATGGGCTTAGTTCGCTCATGATAGGCTGAATTCTTCGACAGGTGTATTGCACTTTGACTATCACATTTAACAGTGATACCTCGACCTTGAATTTTCAGCTCCTTCGCAAAACCTTCAAGCTATAATGCTTCTTTCATAGCTTTAGTTAAGGCAATATACTCCGCTTCAGTGGTTGATAGAGCAAAAACCTTCTGAAGTGTTGCTTTCCAACTAATTGTTGTGCCAAACATAGTGAAAACATATCCAGAAATATATTTTCTGGAATCCATATAACCTGCATAATCAGAGTCGACATATCCTTCGATTACTACTTTACTATCTTCACCCAAGGCTCCACCATAAATTAGGTCTCTATTCAGAGACCCATTTATGTAGCTTAAAATCCACTTCAATACTTGCCAGTGAGCCTTTCCAGGATTCGCCATGTACCTGCCTACAAGACTTACTGCATATGCTATGTTGGGTCTAGTATAGACCATAACATACATCAAAGAACCAACTATATTAGCATATGGGATGCTGTTCATATAGGCTCTTTCGACATCAGTACTGGGACACTGATCAATACTCATCTTGAATTGAGGGTTTGTCGAAGTCACAACTGGCTTCGAATTCGACATACCAAACTTTTCAAGAATCTTTCGTAGATATGCTTCTTGAGATTAGCATAACTTCAACTTCTTTCTATCTCTTCGAATGTCAATTCCATGAATCCTGGAAGCAGCTCCCATATCCTTCATATCGAACTCCTTATTGAGTTCAGCCTTCACCCTAATCACATCTTCAACATTGTTGCTTGCTATGAGAATATCATCCAGATAAAGCAACAAAATAACAAATGAATTACCAGGTCAAAATCTGAAGTAAATGCAGTGGTCGAACTGACTTCTAATGAAACTTATGCGTGCCATGAACTTGTCGAATCTCCTATTCCACTGTCGAGGAGATTGTTTTAGTCCATATAAGGATCTCTTCAGCTTGCACACATAATCTTCCTTCCCCTTTTCGACATACCCTTCAGGTTGCCTCATCAGGATCGTTTCATCTAGATCACCATACAAGAACGCAGTCTTCACATCCATCTGTTCCATTTCAATATCGAACTGTGTCACCATGGAAAGCAACATTCGAATGGATCTATGCTTCACAACAGGAGAAAACACATAATTGAAGTCGACACCTTCTTTCTGATTGAAACCCCTTGCAACTAACCTTGCCTTGTATCTTTCTGATGTCACTCCTTCAATTCCTTCATTAACTTTGAAAATCCATTTACAGCTGACTAACCTTGCCCCAGCAGGTTTCTTGATCAGTTCCCAAGTGTGATTATCATGAAGATATTTCATCTCATCATCCATGGACTTCAGCCATTCAGTCTTATTTCGACTCCTCATAAATTCCTTGTAGTCTCTAGGTTCTTCATCTAGAACCTCACTTGCAGAGATTAAGGCATAAGTTATAAGATCTGCATACCCAAGTCTCTAAGGTGCCTTGATGACTCTTCTCGACCTATCTCTCGACAATAGGTAGTCATCGTCAGTTTCCTCAACTTCCTCAGGATCTTCTGCTTCTTCGACTTCATCAGGGAGATGCAATTCAGCATCAACATGCTCCACCTCAACAGGAATCTCTACCTATTCCAGCTCTTCGTCAGATGTTTCTGTACTTCGACCAACATCATCAGTTTTCTTAAAAGCCATTTCAGCTTCATTGAAAACTACATCTCGACTGGTGATACACCTCTTGTGACCTGGCTCTAGGCACCATAGCCTATAAGCTTTGACTCCTTCAGGGTATCCCATGAACATGCATTTCAGAGCTCTAGGTTCGACCTTGTCTTGCCTAATGTGAGCATAGGCTACGCAGCCAAATACTCTCAGTTTGTCGAGATCTGGTGGATGTCCCGACCAAACTTCTTCAGGTGTCTTCATATCTAACGTTGTCGAAGGACATCTGTTTATCAAATATGTTGCTGTCGAAACAGCCTCAGCCTAGAACACCTTCTTTAACCCCGCACTAGTCAACATGCATCTGACTCTCTTCAAAATAGTTCGATTAAACCTTTCAGCCAAACCATTTTGCTGTGGAGTACCTGCAGTAGTTCTGTGCCTTGCAATACCAGAGCCCAAACAAAAACTGTTGAACGCCTCATTGAAAAATTCAAGGCCATTATCGGTTCTCAACCTCTTGACCTTCCTGCTAGTCTGATTTTCTACTAGAGTCTTCCAACTTTTGAAATTCTCAAAAGTTTCATCCTTAGTATTCTGGATAAATACCCATAACTTCTTGGAATAATCATCAATTATGGATAGAAAATACCTTGCTCCTGAATGTGATGGACACCTTGCAGGCCCCCAAAGATCAGCATGGATGTAATCAAGGGATCCATGTGTTCTTTGTTTGCCTTTGTTGAACTTCACTCTGCAAGATTTTCCAAATACACAGGGTTCACAAAACTTCAGCTTTTCGACTTTGTCTCCACCAAGAAGATTTTGTTTCCCTAATTCGACCAGACCGCTTTCACTTACATGGCACCAATTTTTTTTGAAAAACGATGTCAAGAACAAAATATAACAAGGAATTAGGGAAGATAAGAAGAACACAAGAATTGGTTATAACTGCTATTCTTTTACTTTCTCTTAAAACAAGATTACAAGTTTACAAGAATAAAAAATAACCTCTCTCACCCTAAATTAGGATTTGCAGCTTAACAATGATGAGAGACTAGTATGCTATTTATAATAAAACCTAACCTACTAATTAATGGGCTTTTTCCACAAGGCCCATTACACAAGCCAACTTAATAAACAAGCTAACTTAACAAATTAGGGTTTAAACACTAAAACCTAATTTAACATGCTAACAGCCCTAGCATCTTCGACACAAGCATGTGAACAACCTTCGACTTCATGCTTAATCTTGTCGAACCAAGAAGCTACCCTTCGACCATACTAGAGTTCGATCCAATATCTCACAATACCATTCTTTCAGAAGATCTTTAAATAAGCTAATTATTAATCTTTCAGAATTTTAGATTACTTTCTTGTGGAATGGTGTATCACAAGAAGTGTATCACAAGAAGTGTATCATGCAAGATAAATACTCAGAGGGACATAGCAGAAGCAGCTAATGTTAAAATTATGTTAAAGATAGGAGTATTTCTTAAAAAAACTAATCCATTCATTTAGAAGAACATATTTTAAACACAAATAAACAACTGGAACACAGAGATACAATATAACATAACAACACTAAGCTACATAGACAAAACTTTGCATCTTTCTTCGTTAAGGGTGTCTTTGGGTCCATAGAGCGAAATGCTCCAACAATCCCAACTTCGACTTAGAATTCCGAAATAACTTTCCCAAAAGGTATAAAGGACTGTTGGTGGTTCCTAGAGACAACAATTGACTCTTTTAGGTAGTTGAAAATGGTCTGAGGTAAATTAATTCTGACATGATGCAAGAGATAATAAATGAGGACTTTGTCATCAAGTTCTAGAGTGCTCATGTTGACTCTTCTAGGTCTGATATTATTTAGCACAAACTAAAACCAGACAGCAGCAATGGGAAGAAGTGTTTCAGAGTCTTCAGAGACACGTCTTCAGAATCTTCAGCACTTGGTCTTTAGAATGATTTCTTCAGACTTCGTATCAGAGTAATCACTTCAGATGCTTCTGAAGCTTTGCTACTGTTTATCAGAACTTGTGTAGCATCTGAGAACACGTTCTTTCATTGTTTGAAGCCACTTCTAATCTCCTAATGCTTGACCCTTGATGTATTTAGAATCTTGACTTTGTCTTCAGAATTAGAAGTGAAAGCTTTTCTGATTAACAAATCTTGACTTCTGATCTTGGAGCAAAAGTTCTAACAGAGTTATTTTCTTCTGATTACATGTGACTTCTGAAGCGACAACTTATCTAAGAAGCACATCGTAACTCCACTTTCTGAATGATGTTTCTGAGGCGCCTTGCTTGTTTCTGATGATTTTTCACGGACAATAATCCGGAATCTCTTAGAACACAGTATATGCACACTCGAGAAACTATTAGACACTAAATTGTTACATACAAAATATATGTATTGTTATCGTCAAAACATAGAGACTTATTGCATAACCAAATCTTGTTTCAACATGTATTATGATCAAAATCAAAGTAAGTTAAGTATAAACAAAGGTGTTTAATGTATACAAGAAACCTCAAGTATAAGGATTATGAATAAAAGAGAGAACATACCTTAATGCCAATCATATCAAGTATATGTGCGTATTAATGTATATGGTCATATGGACAAATATTCTCATGGATATATGGTTAATCAACAATGAATATCAAGGAAAAAATTATATATAAAATATATGATAAAAGCATGTGGATCACACAAGTATGTACACAATTATACAAAGTAAGATCAATCAAGAGGGATTACAATCAATATGTATTAAGTATACAAACATGGTAAAGACAAACATTTATGTTCTTGTAGAGATTTAATCATACAAGTTTGAGTTTTAAAGAGTATGGTTAATTTTATCATGGTATAAACATGGGTATCAAGGTGTGATCATGTCATTGAAACAAAGTTCATTCACTCAAAAGTGTTCTAAATCCTAGAGGAATAATTACTTCAATCATGTTATCAACTTCAAATGAAGCTCAACTCAAGCATGTTGTGATCATATTGGCACAAGTAAACAATTAGGTGAAGGAAACAGTCAAAAACATTTCATAAATGCCCTTTAAAAATATACAAAAAGTACTAGCTTTGATTAAATAAAAGGTGATAAAATAAAAAAAATTGTTATTTTTTTAATTTATTATCAAAATGGAAGATATAAATGAGAAGTATACAAAAATCAAGTCAAAATACATTAATTTTTGCTATGTGAAATAATTAATTGAAGTTGAGAAAAAACATAAAGGAAATTAGTGTGATCGGTCACCAATTCTACTTGTGTTCCATAAGTTATTTGGCAAAAAATCGGTCATTTCGGTAACACTATGGTTTGTCTTTCTATTGATTTTTTTAATTTATTTCATCTTTCGCAAAATTTGTCTTGTACGATTGTTATTTGAATTTTATATGAAGTAGATGTTCTTGAGATCTTGGTTTGGTTGTTATTTTTTATTTCAGATGTAAGTGAAGAGCTTCAAAAGAAGTAGAAGAAAAGGCGGAAAATTTATGAAGTCTTAAGGTCCTGATACGATCTTTGTCAGGAAAAAGATGAAAAATAGTGAAGAAGGAGCGCACGGGCAGAAGATGACACGGGCTCCCGTGTCAAATGACACGGCCGTGTCAAATTGGCTGAAGCAGCACGTTTTAGAGAAAATGGGCAGAAGCTGACACGGGCACCCGTGTCACACGACACGGCCGTGTCAGCTGAAACGCTAAGGTATGATGTATCACTATTTAGACCTAGTTTTTGGAAAGCATTGGCATCTTGGGTCATATTGAATAGCTTTTACGGAGAGAAGAGGAACGAACAACAGATTCGGAGAACGGAGATCTTCAAGGACAAATTGCAATTGAAGATCAAAGAAGTTCATAATTTTTGTAATGTCTATCATCTCTTTTGTTAGTTCTTTGAATATTATTATGAGTAGTTAAACCCCTCAATGCTAGGGGGTGTCCCAGAATTGCAATTGAGGATTTAACCGTAGTAACCGTTTAATTCTTGATAAAAATAATTATATGCTTGATGTTAACTTTAATACCTAAGGAATTAGGATTAAAGATAAGCTGTAAAAGGTTTTCAATTAAGGAATTAAGGAAAACATTCTTGAGAATCGCTAGTAAACCATCTTAACAACATTTCATAAAAGTTGGCTTAAAAGTTATTACAAGGCAATTAAAACACCTAACTCTAGCATGCTCTCTCATATATTCTAAACCTTTATTTTACGCTTTGATTTAATTTTTTAGAATTTAATCTTATTCTCAAACAAACAACAAAACCTCCATGTTCTTTTGTTCAATTGAATCATTAAAATAACTCATATTTCCTATGCAGTCCTCGAGATCGATACTCAGAAAAAAAATCTCTTTTATTACTATATCGGTAAAAATAGTACATTGGTAATATAAATATATTTTTTTGGTTTTTTTAAATTTATTATCAAAATGGATGATATAAATGAGAAGTATACAAAATAAATTATCAAAATAAATTAATTTTTGCTATGTGAAATAATTAAATGAAGTTAAGAAAAAAGTAAAGGAAATTAGTGATAAAAAATAGGTTGGCTTCCAAAGGGATTTTAACCCATGCCCTCAATGTTGCCAATCAAAAGTAATACCACTAGGTCATGCGCCTGTGGTTATTAATAATGCGTTCAGTTAATAAAATACCAAAACAAATGGTAAATGTGTAAAAAATGAAATAATACAAAAGCTCTGGGGCGAGGGGGACTCAAACCCCAGACCCTATGCATCACAAACAAACGCCTTGACCAGTAGTGCTACGCTCTCATCCATTTATTATTTGCCTTCAGATAAATATATTATAAGAAAACATTTTAAACTGAAAAATTGCACCACCCACTGCATCTTCAACCTTGAGATATTCAATCAAACTCAAACATCGTATTTTTGATTTAGGCAACCAAATGCAATGATGTAAACATGAAAGTTGCTCAAAATTTCACCCCGAATCCAGAAATGTAAACAAAATAAATTTATTTTTACCATATCTCATTAATTTTACATAAAAAATCAAGAACTCTAGAATTTCAAAACAATATTAAATTACAACCATGATAATCAATGGAATATAAGTTAGGGGTTTCAATCCTCAAATCAATGCAAACATGATAGAATCGAGAACTATTTAAAATGGCACTCCTAACATAAAGTTCAAAGTCAAGGGATATTACCTCTGAAGTGAGAATCAAATATGGAATTAAAGTACTTTTGGAGATGATGTGATGATCCCTACATCTTAAATGAAGTCCCAGGAAGGTATTGCAATGCTTACTTTGCTTGGAGAGTGCCTCAATTCTTCTGCCCCGGTCAAGTTGTAAAGCTGGAAAAGTGAGTTAGGGAGATGTTGATGAAGGTGTTTCACTTGGTGTTTAATGGTTACAGTTGCTTCTATATGGTGTGTGGAAGGTGTGTGGAAGGTGTTTGGAAGATTGGTTTGTAAGAAACTTGCAGGGATAATGAAATTCAAAGGAATGGTTTGAGAGCTTGCAACAATGGAATTTTTGTGCAAATTCTGGTATGTGATAAGTGCCAAAATGTACTTATTTTGTGTATGTAAATAGTGGCACTTATCGATACTTTTGTTAATACCGTTTGAATAATTCCCCGTTTTGTGTATAAATACGTATATTTTGTGAATAGTTGTATTTTCATATACTTTTATACCATTTGATAGTTTTTCCTTTATTTTTATAGGTATTCATGCTTATTGGAGTCTTGAGGAATAAAGTGTCAAAGGCACGGCTTCGATTTCGCAGTTTTGGTGCAAGCCCGCTTAGCCACCATCAAGCGGACTTCCAAAGACTCAAAATGAGGATGATAAAAATCATCAATTTGGTTTCCATTCATTCATTATTAGATAGAGCATTGAATAAGCTTTCCAACGCTTCGAACCGGGCGCAATTCGGAGTTACGGTTCTCAAGTTATGGCGAAAACAAGATTTCATTTTTTCTGTCAGCCGCTAAGCGGAAATTGGCCGCTAAGCGGAAATAGCAGAACTTCAGCTCGTTAAAAGGGGTCAAAAACACAATTTTTAGGTTATGGGTTGGGGTATTTGTTCCCAACTCCATCGACCTTCATTTCTAGGTTAGATTAGGTTAGAAAATAACTTCGGAGGCTGCATTTGGATGATCGGGGGTGGATTGAGCGTCGAACGGAGCTGACAAACCGGGAGATTTTCGGTTCATTTCTATTCTTCTTTGTGTATTTCTCTTTGGTTGGGTGTTGTGTATGTATTTACTTTGAACTCATGTATATTTGTTGATCATGACGTTATATAAAACTTGCTTTACAAATCTATGTTGATTGTTGTCTTAGATTTTTGCTCTGTGCTCGGGATTTGGGTTGCTTTAGAGATAAACTTCTTGAATCCTTATCTAGGATGATTATCTGTTAGTTTCTGAACTCTAGAGATAGATTTAGAGCTAACAATCACTGTGGGTATCCGTTCTTAATGCTTTCGTGTTTGAGTGGCGCGCGAGAGATCGCCGACGCGAGAATACGGATGTTCTTGCGACTTTGCGTTAGAGATAACCTTAGTTGTGAGATGATCTCGTTTGTGCTCCAGAGATGGACGCTTATGTGAGAGATACGTGATAACATAGATGAGTATCGTAGGTTGAGTATAACTGGTCGACAAGTTTACGTTGGTAAGAAGTAGATCATATGCAAAGTTTGATAAGTCTTATCTTTCCAAAGAATGAATTCTTTCTATGTTCATATTTTACTTTTCCGTTCTTATACTTTTGTTATTCAAACCCAAGCTCAAAACCATAGAAACTGTTGAATGGCATTCTCACCATCTATGTGGACGATAAATCCCGGATCAATATTTCCAAATCTTTCTTTTGTTGCTTGCCCTATACTGCATTCAACAAAATGGCGCCGTTGCCGGGGATGGTTGTGGATTGCATCGCAATAGTTTCCGTGGTTTTGAACTTTGTATATAACGTATATATTGTATAGTTTCATGTGTATATATTTACTTGTACATGTTTACTTGTTTATGTTCACCATATAGTTACTTGTATATGTTTGCATACAAGTATACTTTGTTGGTGAATATTGGTGAAACACGTTGAGATCGGACCAGTTCGTTATTCAAAATCTTCACTTTTCAACTTGTGAATTCAACATTCACCAATTTTCTCTTTTTGTATGATAATAATTGTATTTGTTCCATACTTGTACATATGTGTTTGTTTGTGTATATAGTTGTATACTTTCGTTTTTATGTTCGTTTAATCATTGTATATATTTGTACCCGTAACGTTTGTTTACTGGTTGGTTAGGACACTTTCTTTAGGCTTGTGCGGTGAGACGTCACCATGGCATGATTGGAGGAAGCTACTTTCCAAACACCAAAACAATAAAGGCGTCGAGCTAACGACGTAAAACAAGCGCTTGTTGGGAGGCACCCCAACGGTTGTAAATTTTTGTCTATATTTCAGTATATGAGGTATTTAGGTGAAGTGGAGGAAAATTGGAACAACTGTTTCTGTTTTGATTTTTCAGGTTTTTCTTTCATCCGCTAAGCGAGCCTAGCTCCGCTAAGCGATGACAGTAAAATTTGGTTTTCTTGCTTTGTACCAGTGGGGTTCCTATTCCACTTGGTTCACTCCTTTTTCCCACTATCACCAAGGCTAATTAATAGTATATATTAGTTTTGTTTTTCTAATTCTTTTGTTGGTTGTTTGTACTCGAATTTTGTTCGGTAATTCGAAGATTTTTGAGGTGATTTTCCAAAGCTTGAGTGTTTCAACTTGCGGATGTATGGTAGGATATTGTTTTTGAAGTGTATAATTCAAGGTACTCATTTATTGCTTTCTATAGCATAACATGTTTAGGAAACTTTTCATTTGTACAATTACCATACCATTCATTCTTTTGCATTACTTGCTTATTGATTGAATCACTTTAGTTCCCAAACCATAAATGTGAGGAAGCTTTCCATTGTTCATATATGCTGGAGGCCACAATCTTTGTTTTAACTGGATTTTATTATGCTTAATATTTTGTTTATGTTGATTTTATGAAAGCATGAAAAGGATCAAGGCATTTTGTTTCATTTTGAGCACAACCACCATAACCAAATAGTCAATTCACCTTGTGAGTGTGTGATCATTTGTTAACCCTTTTGAGCCTTTTTGTCAATGTCCATGTTGTTTTTGCTAAATGCTTATCTTTGAGTGTTTAGTTCTCATTTTTGCATGGATGATTGATTCTTTGTTTTCTTGAACCCTCAACCATGATTTTTGGTATGAATTTTTACCTTGCCTTAGAAAGTAGGGAGTATTCATATGATGGTGTGGTTGATTTCAAGTTGGGGAGAGAAATGGTTGTGTACTTATTTGGTTGTTGCTATGAGATTGAAAAGAAAGAAAAAGAAAAAAAGTGAAAAGAAAAGAAAAAAGCAAAAAAGTTTTGAAAAAAGAAAAAGAAAAGAGAAGTGAATAATTGTGCTAATAAGTATTGTGATTGGTTTGAGAAACTTGTGGTTATGGAAGAAGTTTAATCGAGGTTTTGTTGTTTGAATCTTTGGTGGATTGATCACTCCCTTAGGTTTAGGCAAGTTTTTGTTTCGATTAGCCTTAGGACTTATCCCTTGTTTGTTAACCAAGCCACATTACAACCTTGAAAAGTCCTTGTGATTCTTGCTTTTATATCTTCAATGTGATTTTTGGATGAATGCATAATTTAATCTTTTGTTTGCAAGATTGTTGGATGAGTGTTAAAAGTCCCTCACCTTTGTGTGTTCTTCATCCATTGATGAATTTTTGCTAGGTGTGATTAATGATGTGAGCATGTATTGTGTTAGAATGTTTTGTATGCTTTTTGTGCTTAGGATTCGTTTCATTTACATGTTGTCGTTGTAGAATAGTGGTAAGTATTTACTTTGTTTATACGTTTTTGTATTGAGCCATACATTTGTTTTTGGTTTTCAAAACTTGTTGATTCACAATTCTTTGGTTTATTACTTTTGATTCTTTGATTTATTTGACATCGTTTGAGGACAAACAAAGTTTCAAGTTGGGGAGAGTTTGATAAGTGCCAAAATGTACTTATTTTGTGTATGTAAATAGTGGCACTTATCGATACTTTTGTTAATACCGTTTGAATAATTCCCCGTTTTGTGTATAAATACGTATATTTTGTGAATAGTTGTATTTTCATATACTTTTATACCATTTGATAGTTTTTCCTTTATTTTTATAGGTATTCATGCTTATTGGAGTCTTGAGGAATAAAGTGTCAAAGGCACGGCTTCGATTTCGCAGTTTTGGTGCAAGCCCGCTTAGCCACCATCAAGCGGACTTCCAAAGACTCAAAATGAGGATGATAAAAATCATCAATTTGGTTTCCATTCATTCATTATTAGATAGAGCATTGAATAAGCTTTCCAACGCTTCGAACCGGGCGCAATTCGGAGTTACGGTTCTCAAGTTATGGCGAAAACAAGATTTCATTTTTTCTGTCAGCCGCTAAGCGGAAATTGGCCGCTAAGCGGAAATAGCAGAACTTCAGCTCGTTAAAAGGGGTCAAAAACACAATTTTTAGGTTATGGGTTGGGGTATTTGTTCCCAACTCCATCAACCTTCATTTCTAGGTTAGATTAGGTTAGAAAACAACTTCGGAGGCTGCATTTGGATGATCGGGGGTGGATTGAGCGTCGAACGGAGCTGACAAACCGGGAGATTTTCGGTTCATTTCTATTCTTCTTTGTGTATTTCTCTTTGGTTGGGTGTTGTGTATGTATTTACTTTGAACTCATGTATATTTGTTGATCATGACGTTATATAAAACTTGCTTTACAAATCTATGTTGATTGTTGTCTTAGATTTTTGCTCTGTGCTCGGGATTTGGGTTGCTTTAGAGATAAACTTCTTGAATCCTTATCTAGGATGATTATCTGTTAGTTTCTGAACTCTAGAGATAGATTTAGAGCTAACAATCATTGTGGGTATCCGTTCTTAATGCTTTCGTGTTTGAGTGGCGCGCGAGAGATCGCCGACGCGAGAATACGGATGTTCTTGCGACTTTGCGTTAGAGATAACCTTAGTTGTGAGATGATCTCGTTTGTGCTCCAGAGATGGACGCTTATGTGAGAGATACGTGATAACATAGATGAGTATCGTAGGTTGAGTATAACTGGTCGACAAGTTTACGTTGGTAAGAAGTAGATCATATGCAAAGTTTGATAAGTCTTATCTTTCCAAAGAATGAATTCTTTCTATGTTCATATTTTACTTTTCCGTTCTTATACTTTTGTTATTCAAACCCAAGCTCAAAACCATAGAAACTGTTGAATGGCATTCTCACCATCTATGTGGACGATAAATCCCGGATCAATATTTCCAAATCTTTCTTTTGTTGCTTGCCCTATACTGCATTCAACAGTATGTTGAGTTCTGAGGCTTGGTTCTCTATTTATAGAGGTTCCATATGGTCCATGTAACTTGCAGAAATCCATCTTGGTTCAGTATGAATGGTAGTTTGATCAATTGGTTTCTACAAATTTCAAAAAGCATGGCTTGTTCCTTAAGGAAGCATAGAATGATTTAGGGAGATAGGGATACTTTGATGAGATTAAGGATTGATTCAGGTGTTTAGATGAAGTAATATCCAAGCAAGATCAATAAAAAGGTTTTAACCAAGAGTTGTTGAGAAAAGATGACCTTTATAGAAATGGATATGAAGCTTTTTTGCCAAATTCTCCATATATGGTATCATGAATGGACGAAGCCTCAAATATTTGTGTAATGTGTAACACCCCATATTTCCTATTATTTAATTTTATCATAATTAATTATTTAGAATTAATTAACTAATGGAATTATTGGGAAATTGTGGAATTAAGAGCTATTGGGCTTAAGTTGTGATTAGTAAAGAGGGGGTGTGATGGTTGGCCTTTTACTTAAGATAATTTCTATTTTTCATAAAATAGAGGAAAATTGTGAAAAGGAGTCAAAAAGGCAAAAAGGGGAGAAAGAGCAAGAACACGTAAAAGAGAAGAGAAAAAGAGGAAGAACTTCAAGACTTTGAATCAAGGTAAGGGGGGACTCTTCCTTTTAGTATCTCTTATGTGATTATAGGTATTATAACTGAATAATATATAGTTGATTCGATTGGGTATATTGGGATTAGAATTGTTAGGTTTGGGGATGCCATAGTTTAGGGTAATTGATGAAATTGCATGAACTATTGATTGAAAACTCGTTTTGATGGTGTTTGATGACGTGTGATGATGTATGTGATGATTTTATGCCTTTAATCGATGTTTAGAAGGGATTTTGGGTGAAGGATGTGTGGAATCGCAGGTCTGTCACAGAGGTGAAATTCTGCATAATCGCACGTCCGCTGAGCGGCCCCTGGCTCGCTAAGCGGATGCTGTTTGTTTTTCAAAAATTAATTAGGCTCGCTAAGCAAAGCTAGTCCGCTAAGCGGAGGTCCCAACGTAGTTAGCTTCTGCCATGGACCGCTTAAAGCGGGGTTATTGAATTTCAAGTGCATAAGCGCGCTTGAAGGTCATTGAGCAGACCTTGCTGTATGCAACTTTTCCAAACTTTGAAATACTGTAACTTTTGATCTGTGTATCCTTTTTATGTGCCGTTTTGGGCATTGTAAAGTTAATTAAATGTTTTATAATAACTTGGTGAAATGGGCAGTAGCCCAATTTTATTTTAAAACTCGATTTAATTGTTTTGGTGAAATGAACATTGTGCATATATGTGATCTTGTGAGTATGACAATGTGACGGTGTAGTGATGAATGAATTGAGGCTTTTCTATGTTTATTGTGGTAAATATGTAAATGATTGAGTGATTGTGTAAGCATGTGCATACTTTATCGGTGATGGAAATGGTGAGTTACGGTGAGACGATGCGGTGCATCGGATCGGTGATGTTTTTAAGTATGTCATATGTGTGCATTCATTCACAAGCATTCGGTGATGGATCCCGGTGAGGTTGGATCGATGGTGGACATAATTCTCATTGTGTAGAATTTGTGTTAGTGAGACTGTATCTCGGTGATGTTTAGATCGGTCAGGTGGATTAATTCCACGGCTTATTGGTACCACATGCATAGTGTCAGTCGATTCATATGCATTTGTCATAACATGATTGAATGAATTTCAGTGTTATGTTGGGTGATGTAATTGTTGTGGTTGATGAATGATAATTGGAAATCTGAATATATTGCGAATTGGGTGAATGATATATTATGATGTTTTGTTGCTTATGAATGCATAATATTTATTAATTGTGAATGAGACTCACCCTTACATGTTGATATTTCCAGATTGAGGAGTAGCGGCTTATTGCTCGGTGAGGATAGCTTATAGAGCTCATCCAGTAGTTTGATGTCGTGTCAGTAATGCTCTGATAGTGTAACACTGGGGAACGATTCAGTTAGAGTTTGAACTGCGTACTTTAATTTGGTGGTTTTGGTTTTATTCCATTACTTTGATTTGATGATGTATACTTTTCACTGTGTTAAACATGATATGGTTTAATTGGTGAATCGTTTCTAATAAGGCATGACAATTGACACATGTTCGCTTTAAATTAATTGTGGCACCCTTGGTTGCATGTTTTTACTCTGATTATTTTATTAATTTCCGCGAGGTTTAGAAGGGTGTTACATAATGCACTTAGGGTATATGTAAATCTATGATTATGAAAATATTTAGATGTAAGGAGGCCTGAAAAGAAGGTTTAGAGAGTTATGGTATTGGTTTGTATTTGGTCATGAACATGAAAATGGACCTCTAATGTAATCCCATGGTTCCTTCTTCTTAAATCGGAATCTCCTTGCTCAAGTGTGCTATTTTCATACTCTTGGACTTTTTGGAAAGTTGAGATTAAATAATTCAACTTTCATGTTGGTTGTTTGAAAAATTCAACTTGGATCATGGATAAAAGTGCCTCTAAACTTTGGAGAAAAATTCGCCTTGACACTTAGAAAATTTCTAAGTGTTATATAACTTTGAGAGGTCATTTTGATCACTTTATAACTTTTAATCCATGCATTTTTTGGAATCAATCTCCAGTGGACAATTTGTAGTATGAAATGAGATCTTCCATTTTATCTTTGGGAGCATGAAAAATGGTGGCTTGATGAAGAAGTTACAAGTCTTCAAAGTTGAATACTTGAACATGATTTTTTTCCATAACTTAGAAATTTCTTCAAAACCCTAATTTCTTTTTTTGAAACTTTTGAATGATTTTCTTGATTAAATTTCATCAAATGACTTAATTAATCATATTTTCATGATTACAACCTTAGAAGTGCATAGTTGACCAGAAATTCCAAAAGTCAAAGTTGATTCTTGAATAGTTGACTTGTTACCAGTTGAAGTGCAATTTTTCCAATACCAATGAATCAAGCTCCTCTAGCCAAATGAATTATATGAGTGGGCTATAATGAAGTACTTGAAGTCCTTGAATCATGCTTTGATATCCATAAGATCATGCTTTGACCCAAACTCTAATTTGTGTACTAGATGAATTTGAAAGTTGATGATCTTGAATTGAAACATTCTTGAGCTTGAATATTGATGAGGGGAATCACTTGAGAATATGATAAGATTAAGTCCCTTTGTTATCCATAAAAAAACTAACTTCCTGAGCTCCTTAATCAATCACACCTACCTTGTGAAACAAGCAAACACATTTTTTGTATATATGAGGTTAGTAATGATCCATGAATGATCTTTATATGAGATGAATGATGATAATAATGATCAAAATCTAATGCAAATGAAGTGGGATCTTAGGGTAAAAATTGGAGTATGACACATGTGTTTGGTGTATGGTGGCTACCATTGACGTGGTACATTGACTAAGGTGAAGGTCATTGTACATTGTTATTATTGTTGCATGTCTATTATGTATCATTCATCATTAGTATTTGGACGGTGGTCCATTTTGGTGCGCCTCAATCCTATGGTGGGGATTGGGAGAGAATAGCTGGTTTCAGGTGGGAATCGGTGAAGCATTACCTACGTTGATGATAATGATTTTTGGTGAGCCTCAATCCCATTATGTGGATTGAGTGCGATTTTGGTGTGCTCAGTGCCTATGGTGAGGATCGGAGCGGTGAACCTGACTGTTCAAATATTTGTACCACATGCATCGAGTCATGATGTTAAGTATCTAGGCATTCATAATTGTTGTTATTGCATAATTGTTGTATTGTATAATTGTTGTCATTGCTTGAATGTTGTTATTACATGAACAATATGAAATTGGATGAAGTTGATTGTATGGAGGTGGTGCGTGGAACGGGTGACTATGCATGAAATATTATGTTACTTGCTTATTATTATGCATTGCTTTATATAATTATGATATCTCACCTCTTGTGTTTGAATGTTGCCTTCACGAGGGTAGCGCGCAAGTCATCCTTAGCGATGGTGTGGACATGAGTAGAAGAGAGTGCTCTTCGTTATGATTTTATCGAGTCGACATCTGCTCTGATATGTAACACCGGGGAATGGAACACTTTTGTGTCTAATTTATGTTTTGGGAAGATTACTTTGTAACCTATGATGTTTGTTATTTCGTTTAATTACTATGAGATATGATTATGCTTTGAGATATTAAAATAATAATTTGTTGATGTTTTCCACTGCAATAAAATGAAGTTAGACAAGATGATGTTTTTTATCGTTATTATTAATAATTTTTAAAAAATTGAATGTGTAACATGTCATATGATATGAGTAGTTTTTTTTATGAAGGTAGCATCCTAATTGTATGAAACTTTTAATTACTCTGATTTTAATTATAAATACGCGGGGGAAATTAGGGTGTTACAATCATCATTTTTAGAACCGAGAAGGGATATGCCTTTCCACCAGGGTGAGCAAGACCGGAGTCTAAAAGAGCTTCCCTAAGAAAGAGAAGAGACAATAGAAGCACCATACTTGAAAGAAAGAATATCACACCATAAACCCAAGGCACCCATAAGAAGTATCCTTCTCCACTTTGCTAAGAAGGTGATATTAACAAAATAGAGATCTCTAACCCCTAGCCCCCCATTAATCTTAGACTTACAAACATCAGACCATCTCTCCCAAGAGATCTCAGAACCCCCCTTCACTCCACCTCAAAGAAATCTTCTCTGAATCTTAAGAAAAGAAAGAAAAAACAGTAATAATGTAACACCCCAAATCTACCCCACAATTTAATATGGAAATCAGAGTGCAAAAATCACAAAAACAACATATTTGAGGCGTCACATTATCCACTTAAAACCTACAACATAACAGCTCGTTAATAAAGATACATAACACATGTAACCGGGAAGGAATCATAATCCAATAGTCATTCAAACAGAACAATTTCAAAACATCGCAGCGGAATTCATAATACTCATATACTTCAAGTCACAACATTTCTGTCAACATGATAACAATTAAACAACATGTCTCCACACAACTGTAACACCCCGATTTTTAACAACAAGAGTGAATTTAAAAATGGATTATTTCCACAACTAAATCAGTTAATGGTTTTCCTTGTGAGAAATAGTGTCCCTTTTTATTTATTTAAGCATTATAGTGAATTTTATATTTAGATTGGTTTTAAGAATTCAAACTAGATTTTATAAAGGGAAATTAGTTAAACTAGATTAAAACTTAATAACCATACTAAGCATAAACTCGACATAGCGTCACAAGATATAAGTACGAATAGTGTTTAGGAAATACAACCCATAAAGTGATAGAATAAAAGTCCCCGGAAGACACTCACGCAGGAGATCTACCCTAGGGAGAAAATCTCGAGCCACTCATATAGAAACCCGCCATCTAGTACTAAGTGCTACTACCGTTTAGTCCCTAACTACGCTGATCTGAATCTATCGACATCCACAATACTCCCCTGCCCCAGCTCCACATAATCCCCTACAGGCGCTCGACAAGGTATGATCAGAGCCATCCTCGTCATAGTCATGCTCGGAGGGATCATAATCGTCATCGTCCTCTGCTCCATCTATATCATCCTCCAAGGATGGCGCGTGTGTCGGATCAAGATGAGGTAACTCTCCCACGGGATAAATGTCACGAGGAATCATCGAGGGTAGCCCTAACGACATATCTAAGTCTAAGGGAGGCATAGGTATATCGTGAAAGAATGGCCCCCCTCCCATGATTGGGGATATGCGGGTCCAGGTGGGGCTGGAGGGGGAATCAACAATCCAAAGCGGTCAATCACTCCAGAGAGGAAGCTAGTAATGACCAAGGAAGCTGGGATCTGAAAGCTCACGGTCCCGCGGGAGTAGGTGGTCTTCGGATCCTGTCCTACGATGGTAGTAGTCTCTAACACGTTCCCGGAGAACATGAGTTGTCCTGAGGCCGGGTCAAATCCCCAGGACGTGTCTGTCCATGCTTCAGGGAAAGTAAGTTCCGTCGTCCTCGACGGCGGCATCTCGTTGTATCCTAGGAGTGACATGATCTATTGGCATATTGCCCACACAAACCACTGAAAGGTTCATCAATCCAAAAATAACAAATATACAAGAGCGGAGCAACAAGCAAAAACAGAGGATACATTATACATGGCTAGAGATCTCATTCTAACACATGTATATACACATTTATAACAATAATACATATAGTATAATTAAGACTCATTCCTAATGCAATATCTATATGTCAATGCATATGATTCCGGAATATCAATCCCTTCGCAAAGGGTCGTGGTATCGCTTTAAGATTTAGCACCACTAAGGTGATAGGTATCTACCCATCAGTCAAACTCAATGATCCACACCGGGATAAGGTGGTTCCCTCTCGGACACACACCCCATGCCACCTCTCCGGTGTACACCTCGTGACTCCTCTCCGGTAGCCACGTAACCATGAAATGTATGTGCATACAATTCTCCATCTGTGAATTTCAACATATGGGTAACATCCCCATATGTAATAACTTACCTCATGCATCAAAATTTCGTACAAATATATTTATATAACATTTACCCACCTTCACAAGTATTCACCTTCAAAATAAACACGTAAGGAGATACATAGCATATATATATATATATATATATATATATATATATATATATATATATATATATATATATATATATATATATATATATATATATATATATTTTGAGAGAAATATATAAAATAGAGAGATGCCCTTACATCTACGAGAGTTGTAGAATTGATGTTTTGTTTGAAATTGGTTGGCGGGTCGTGCACCTTTATCCAAAACGAACTAAATTAGAATGACTAATATAGAATAATTCGTTCGTTTGTATATTCCGTAATTATCCGGTTTAATATTTTATTCCATTAGTATGACCATGGTCTTATTTATAACATGTAATATTTATTCATTTGGAAAAAGACTTTATAAATTAAAAGTATAATTGTAGTAAAAAGAACATACCAAACAGTTCTACCATTATTATATAATTGAAAACCAAATATCTTGGTTGGTTCTAATTGTTTAATAGTAACAATAATAACATAATCCGTATACATATATTTAAACAAGATTAGTAAACTCTTTCTAAAAGCTTAATCTTATAAAAATTAATCAGTAATTTAATATAAATTTAAACATAAAAGTCATAATTTTTTTTTAATATAACTTAATGCTTGTTGTACGTTAGCATAATCAAGGACTATCTTAACATAAGATTTGGAGGACTAAAAATATTTTTTATTATTATTTAGTAAGAGAATCATGTTGAGAAATTTTAACTGATAATAATTATATTACTAAAATTGATCATAATATATCTTAAGTCATCTTTCATACTAGTTTTTCTTCCAATAAAAAAAATTATTACTTAACTATACCCCACTATGCTTTACAATATTCTTATAAAGTCCATTTTAATTTATTTAAAGACAATATACTCTATACAAATTTATTTGTAAAAAGAGGAAAAAGAAACAATTAATTTCTATGAAAACACTACTTGCAGATAGATAACTTATAAACATGGTAGTTCTAGTCCTTTAGAGAAGAGATTTATTTACCTTGGCCAAAGTAGTGTAGAGATTTGAAAACACTGGATGCGTGTATTGTATGAGGTAGTAGTATTTAAATACTACTTTGTGAATGGTAATATCAGTAGGATTTACGGCTCCACGTTTTATAAAACAAGCCTTGCCGACGTAAAATCATCATTAACCATCACTTCATAATTTAATTACCCTCATCATCAATATTCATCCCTAGTAGTAGATAGCAGTAGATATCTTTCCCGACAATATATTTTTTTTGTTTTACATTATAAGTGCAACTTCCGGTGTTACGTGACACTGATAAAAATGCCCGAAATAATTTTTGCCGATAATAAAATTCTTTTTAGGGTTATTCTATACTGTGTTATATAAAATATCGATCGAGGGAAATAAAATTTATTATTTTTATTATTAACTTTTTATTAATCTACTAAAAATAATTTATGTTTTCACTGATAAACTTTTGTTATGACCAGAGATTATTTTAAAATTTTAAGCGGGTAAAACTATCATTTATTGGAGAGACCGAAAATTAATTTCAAGAGAAACTATTTTTTTTAACTCTTTCATAAATAATTTTGTTATTCTATTACTAGAATCTCCTTATTAAACAGGGGTTGTTTAAAAAATTAAGGCGGCTAATTTTACCGAACATTAAAGAGACTGAAATCAAGATTTTTAAGAAACTTATGTCTTGAACTACTAATAAAATAAAAATTCTAAGATTTTATTAGTATAAATACTATTTAACTATATATTAGATCAAAATATATCATAGAGGTGAGAATATGCTATAATTTTAAAATATTAATTTATTTATAAAATTACGGGTCTGTAAACAATTCTGGGTATTTCTCTCGGATTGCACTTTCAAGTTCCCAAGTTGCATCACCAGCGGCTTGGTTCCAAATTATTTTTACTAATGGAATTTCCTTATTCCTTAGCAGCTTCATTTTCCTATCCTCGATCCTAACGGGCATTGCTTCGAATGATAAGTTGTATTTAAGCTGAATGGTGTCTGGTTTGATTACGTGAGAAGGGTCTGGAATGTACTTCTGTAGTTGTGAGACATGAAACACATCATGTATGCCAGATAAAAAGGGCGGTAATGCAATTCGGTAAGCCACGGGTCCAATTTTTGAAGTTATTTGATAGGGCCCAATAAACTTTTGAGTTAACTTACGTGTTTTGATTGCTCTCCCCACTCTCGTGGTAGGTGTGGCATGGAGGAACACGTGGTCTCCCTCTTCAAAATCTAACAGCCTACGTCTTTTGTTGGCGTAGCTTTTTTGACGGTCTTGTGAAGCTTTCATCTTTTCCTTAATGTTCTTAACCTTTTCTGTAGTCTGATGAACCATTTTGGACCTACAATCATACTTTCACCATCTTGATACCAACATAACGGTGTATGACATTTTCGCCCATATAGAGCTTCAAATGGAGCCATTCCGATGCTAGTATGAAAACTGTTGTTGTAGGTGAATTCAATTAGAGGTAGTATATCATCCCAACTCCCTCTATCATCCAGTACACATGCCCGCAGTAAATCCTCTAATGACTGATTCGTTCGTTATGTTTGTCCATCTATTTGTGGATGATATGCCGAACTTAATCTTAGCTTTGTTCCAAGCGCCTCATGTAAAGCACCCCAAAAATGTGACGTGAACTTTGGGTCTCGATCTGACACGATGCTGGAAGGTACCCCATGTAGTTTAACAATCTCGGAAATGTAAATTTCTGTTAACTTGGCCACATTATAGGTTGTTCTCACAGGTAGGAAATGAGAGGACTTGGTCAGACGATCGACAATCACCCAAATTGAGTCATGCATCCTTTGAGTTTTTGGTAACCCGGTGATAAAATCCACTGAAATGCTATCCCACTTCCACTCAGGAACATCTAAAGATTGCAACATTCCTGCTGGTCTTTGGTGTTCCACTTTTGCTTTTTGGCAAGTCAAACATGACGCTACATAATATGCCACCTCCTTCTTCATTCCTGGCCACCAATAGTTTTGTCTCAAATCTTTATACATCTTTGTTGCTCCAGGGTGAATGCTAAGTTTACTCTTGTGAGCTTCCTCTAAAATTAGCTTCCTTATCCCCGCAACATTGGGTACACAGATTCTTTTGTTGCACCTTAAGATGTTATCGGGTCCTACTTTGAAACCGGGTGCTTTTCCTTGTACCATCAATTCTCTTTTCTCTTCCAAGAGCGGATCATTCTGATAGTTTCAAATATCTTCCAACAATCCATTTGAGATCTTGATCATTCTATATTGAAGAGTTCCTTGTCCCAATTTTACGTCTAGGTGCATGTCTCTGAAAGTTTCCCAAAGCTCTTGTTGTTTGGCCATTAGTAATGCTGTCGCAAGAACATCTTTCCTACTCAATGCATCTACCACCATGTTTGCTTTTCCTGGGTGATATTGTAATGTGAAATCGTAGTCCTTCAAGGTTTCCATCCACCTCCTTTGTCTCATGTTTAATTCCTTCTGATCAAACAAATACTTCAAACTCTTATGATCGTTGAATACTGTGAACGTGCACCCATAGAGATAATGACGCCAAATCTTTAGCGCAAAAACCACAGCTGCAAGCTCCAAATCATGAGTGGGATAATTTCTTTCATGGGTCTTCAATTGTCTCGAAGCATATGCTACCGCCTTTCGGTTTTGCATCAGCACACACCCCAATCCTTGATGAGATGCATCTCAATAAACTTCGTATGGCTCCTCAGGTTGCGGCAGGATCAGAATAGGCGACGTTGTAAGTTTCTTCTTTAACAATTGAAAGTTGGCTTCACACTTCTCAGTCCAGGCAAAAGGTTGATCCTTTTTAGTTAGTTGAGTCAATGGAGCTACTATCTTTGCGAATCCCTCAATGAATCGTCGGTAGTATCCGGCCAATCCTATGAAACTCTTTATATCAGTGACTGTCTGAGGTTGTTTTCATGCGAGCACGGTTTCAATCTTTGCTGGATCTACAACAATTCTTTCCTTTGATATGACGTATCCCAAGAAATTTACCTTTTCTAGCCAGAATTCACATTTGGACGGATTAGCATATAACTTCTTTTCGCGTAGGATTTGTAGCCCTTGACGTAGATGCTCTTCATGTTCCTTTTTACTTCGTGAGTAAACAAGGATATCATCAATGAATACAACAACGAATTTGTCTAGAAATGGGTGGAAAATTCGGTTCATGTAATCCATAAAAATAGCAGGTGCATTAGTCACTCCAAACGGCATGACTAGGTACTCATAATGTCCATAACGAGTCCTGAATGCAGTCTTTGGTATGTCTTCTTCTCTTACTCTAATTTGATGATAGCCGGATTTCAAATCAATCTTAGAAAATACAGATGCTCCTTTAAATTGATCCATCAAGTCGTCAATGCGAGGTAAGGGGTATCGATTCTTCACAGTCACTTTGTTAAGTTGCCTGTAATCCATACATAGTCGAGAACGCCCGTCCTTTTTCTTTACCAAAAGTACTGGAGCTCCCCATGGGGAAACACTTTGCCTGATGAGTCCCTTCTCCATCAAGTCTTCCAATTTTTCTTTAAGTTCTTGGAGTTCCTTTGGCACCATTCGATATGGTACAATGGAAATGGGTCCAGTTCCCGGGTGTAAGTCAATGAAGAATTCAATGTCTCTTACAGGTGGTAAACCGGGAATCTCGTTGGGAAACACATCAAGAAAGTCTTGAGTAACTAACATGTCTTCAATTTTGAATTCGGAAATCACTTCCGTATTAGAAAGTATTGAAATGTCAAAAGATCCATTCTTTAGAGAACCTTTGAGTTGGTTAGCTGATAGGTATTTGATAACCCCGGGCTCAGGCAAAATAACCAACTTCCGAGCACAATCTAACATAACATAATGAAATGACATCCAATCCATTCCGAGAATAATCTTGAGAGATTGTAGGGGTAAACATATTAGGTTAACTAGGAATTCTCTCTCTTGAACCACTACTTTACATAATAAACATGCAGTGTTCACAGTTAGAACCTTAGCAGGGGTAGACACTACCAAGTCGAAAGGTAATGGGGTTACTATCATTTTCAATCGATCAACGCACTCCTGGGATATGAATGAATGCGTTGCCCCAGAATCAAAAAGTGTAGTTAAAATGGTACCTTCAATTTCGCAATTCCCTTGGATCAAGTTGTTGGTCGGAGATTTTCCCTCTGCACCCATGCAATACACTCGCCCTAAAGCAGTTGGTCGGGTGGTTCTAACAGCATTAACTGCTAACTCTGCTTTTGGAGTTCTGCAATCCTTCGCCATATGACCCCTTTGTTGCATTTGAAGCAGGTAGGACCCCTATTAGGGCATTCATTCGCATAATGCCCACCTTCACCACACTGGTAACAACGTACCCCTGGGGCAGCTTGAGTTCCTCCTCCTTTCGTGTTATGATTTTCTGTTCGTTAAGGTCCTCGGTTGTTATAGTGTGGTCGTTGGTATGGCCGCATCTGTTGTTTATTACGTCCTTGATTCTGAAAATTTTGACGATTAGGTCCTACAGAGTTCTGGACCGTGTTGACAACCGGATCGAACATCAACTAGATTTAAAAAATCAATGAAGTCGCCATCGATTGTTTATTTATCCCAAGAGACGAGAAAGGAAAACATCGAGTAAAACCTATAAGAGAAAACAAACGAAAGGTCTTACGACCAAGAGAAACAGGTAAGGGTGTCGGTTACGTAAGGAGAAGGGATTAGCACTCCTCACGTCCGTCGTACTCGACGGGATCCGCTCTTGTTAGTCTAAATCTAATGGGTGCTATCTAAAAATCTAAAACTAAAAGCTAAAGAAAAACGCGCAAAGAAAAAAAGAGAAAAGAAACACGGGGAAAAGAAAGAAAT